>NC_037673.1:100369385-100661559 GCF_003255815.1 Theropithecus gelada
TTGAGTCGGAGTCTCGCTCTGTCGCCCAGGCTGGAGTGCAGTGGCCGGATCTCAGCTCACTGCAAGCTCCGCCTCCCACGTTTACGCCATTCTCCTGCCTCAGCCTCCCGAGTAGCTGGGACTACAGGCGCCTGCCACCTCGCCCGGCTAGTTTTTTGTATTTTTTAGTAGAGACAGGGTTTCACCATGTTAGCCAGGGTGGTCTCGATCTCCTGAACTCGTGATCCGCCCGTCTCGGCCTCCCAAAGTGCTGGGATTACAGGCTTGAGCCACCGCGCCCGGCCTAGTCTATTTTCTAGTTACAATTCCTACACTTCCAAAAAACTTGTCACAGGAAAACTAGTCAGTTAATTTTAGTCGTTATGGCATCAATAGCAACCTCCTAATAAATTTGGCTACTGCAAGGAATACTGATTTTAAAAGAAGAAGAATTGTTTATTACTCTGTGACAGACACACCTATGATTCTGAACTCCAGGAAGTGGGTGGGAACTCACACTTATTATCTTCTGGTCTAAAGATATTTTTAGTAGACCACAGTTAATACAAAGGAGAATATATCAAGTATTAGCTGCAGAAATATACATGTCAGCTCAAGTGGAGATTGGACATTGACTTCATTTCATCAAAATCAACAGCTAGCCCAAAGTGATGCAAGACATACTCTCTATCACCCATTGACATCATACACACACACACACACACACACACACACACACTCACTCACACACAGAGGAATTTACCGACTCAAAAAATTTATGACATAAAAATTATGTGTTACAAAAACCCTGGAGATTCTAAGTAGACCAAATAACCCTAATTTTGATAAAATCATTTTTAAACAAATATTCCATACAGATGGACGTCTGAAGCCCTTATTTTAGCATTTTATATTAAGAAAGTGAGGTAATTTTTCTGTTTTGGTTGTTTCATTTAGTTTTGTTAGAAATGGGAAAGATGGGGAAATTTGTCGGGTAGTCTAATGAATGGATGGTAGGGAGGAACGTGTTGACTCCAAAAGGATGACTCAAATCTTGCCTGGGTAGCTTTGCTTCTAGGGAAGGAATGCTGTAAATTACAGACCTGAGTCCTGGAACAGCCAGGATCAGCATTCAACATAAGTAGCTGGGTACACCTCTGCCAATAATTCCTTTTTATTGTGATCATAGTCAATACTATATTCTAGAGATGAATATGGAAATTCTAATAGTGTTTCTGTATCTCTCTTTATACACATGGATACAGTACACAGACACACACACTGCATACTCACTCATCCTTACTCTCACCCATATTCCTAAATAAATGTGGTTAGCCTCATTGTATTAGGATTCTTTTTTCTTCTCATTGTATGATTGTGTTGTGTTATGGAACATTATATTAGTTTCTATGCATTTGGGTATTTTGATTTATGGTTCAATTGTTGATTGATACTGATATGCACAGGAGACAGGAAAATACTGGGTAGAAGAGGGAGGTTCCCCAGCAAAGCTTACCACTGAAGCCTGGAAACCCCCGGCCCTAACTTGGAATAGTCATTCCTGTTTTCATGCCCAAAAGTTGCCTTTTGGCCTGCCATGCCCTCCTATCCTGTACCCTTATAAACCTCAAATCCCAGGCTCCACAAGCAGATGAGCAGATGAAGAGAAGAGCAGCAGAGAAGGAGACAAGATAGGGAATATCTGAATGTCAAGAGGAGTTTGGCTGGGGACAGTCGGAGAGGAGATCAGTTGCTGGATGGCCAAACTCCAGGGAAAGATCATCTTTTCACTCCATCTCCTTTCCAGCTCCCCATCCATCCTACTGAGAGCCACCTCCACCTGCATTCACCATCCTTCAAATCTGTGTGTGACGTGATCTTTTCTGGATGCCAAATAAGAACTCCAGATACAGAAAGCTATCACACTTGCCCTCTGCCCTTGTGAAAAGAGAGAGGTCCAATGAGCTGTTTAATACTTAAGCTGTCAGCAGATGGCAAAGCTAAAAGGGTGTACTGTAACACATGCTCACTCTGGCTTAAGGAGCCTCAGACACACACCCCTAGATGTTGCCGTGGGACCAGAGCCCAGGGGCGCTCACCCCAGGTCCTACACCTGCCCATCTGTATGTTACCCCTCCCATAAGAGTTTGAGTGTGCATAGTGACCAAACAGAAGAGCCACGCCCCTGTCACATGTCCTGCGAGGGAGGTCAGGAAACTCTCCTATTTCAATATTTAAAGTAGATTAGCTCTAGTTTAAGCCAATATTCAAACTCTATTAGTTATATGTTTATAACTGATATGAATGTTATTCTAATTATATCACGTTCTTGCAAATTATTATGTTCCTTATCCACTAACAAACTATTTTTCACCCAAAATATTGCAAGTGTACATATATATATATATATATATATATGCACATCTCTATGTTTCAATATGCTCAGCCCTTATATTGTAACTTTACTCACTTTTTCCAAAACAAAATCTGAACAATAAATATTAAGGTAACTAAAGATACTGAAAAAATGCAAAAAGTATTTGGTATTATATATTTTAAGTATAGATTATATATATTTTAAATCATGAAATATCTAAAATGTACCAATATTTTTATCTTTCTTCCAAGTTTCACAAGTTTATACTCCACAGTAAATTTGTAGGCTAGGAAATATCTCAAGCCCATTTTATACTGGAAATTAAATAGCACATACTTGCCTTTTTCTATAGATTCCAGGTTTGATACTTTTTTAAACTGTGGCAAGAGATTATGCTGAGTCATCCATACACTTCTGCATAATATGGCACATTTTTGTGAAGTGACAGCTGAGGTCAGAGAATATGGTTAACTTCTGTTCATGCTCACATGTCATTGGTTAACAGAAATCTTTATATGTATATGGTACACATTATGAATTTAAATTTCACACATAGCCATTTTTCAAATAGGTATAGTATGGGAGCTTCTTCCTTTTATCTCACAGGAAAGCTCCCTTTCCTCAGGGAAATGAAACCCATGCAAAGACCCACCATATGTGAATTCACACTACAGATAGTTTTTACCATATGTGCTAAAAAGACCAACACTCTAAGGTACTTTCAGCTATAACTCTGAATTTCCTGTCCTTTGTCAGTTTAAACTAAGCTCTTTACATTACTGTGAACGGAATGTAACTCATGTGAATTATACACTGAAGGTAATACTTTACAATAAGTGGAGGATAATTATTTATTCATTTCGTATTCATTGAGGTAACATTAATCATAGTGACTCCATATGGGATTTATGGAATACAGTCCATAATTCCAAAGAATTCAACTATACGCTTTGTCTCTATTCATGATACATCTGTAGAGTAACTATGCTTTGTCTGGCAAAAAGTTGTCTTAATAATATCACAAGGATGTATTTTACTCTTCTTATGGTCTTCATATGATAACATTTTGGCTACACACAAATGAAATATTCTCTTCAATCCTGTGACCAACATTCTTTAAACCTGTACAGCAGATAATGCTAAGTATATGACTGAAAGAAGTAGGAGTCATCAAGAGTTACCTATGATGATTTTCTTTTTCTAGATATTTTGTGGTTAATGCTAGCTCAAAAATTTTATTAGTCTTATAAATCAATTATAATTTTTAAAAATTATATTAAATTGTAATAGTGAACTGAATCAATTTGAACAGAGAAATTATTTTAATCCACCTAAGATTCATAGATATAACTTTACTGATAATTTAATTATACCTATAATGTTAAAAATTACCATAAAAACATACAAATTGTGAAACTTTCTACAGAAAAAATTTTTTATCTTCTGCAATTCCCCTCTTGTTCCAATTCAGTTTTGTATCTGCCATACTATCCTCATAAAGGAAGTTTTAACATCAACCATGAATGAATTGATTTGAATTGCATTGGCATTGAATTCTTATGTAGAAATTCAAGAGGTGGATTAGAGAGCAATTGCGATCCAAAGATTGTTTTCGGCAAAGTTCTTTTGAATTATGCATAAATGACATTTGGATTCTGCTATTTGAAGTTTATAATTCGGATAGCTATTTAAATATTGATGAGTTGTTTGGGAAGTTTTACAAAACAGATAATGACCAGTCAGACCAACTGGATAAGAATCCTTAGAAGAATATGGGGTACTAAAACATTTTAACTTGACATTTTCTGTCCACTGGAATAGCCCATGCTGTTTACCACATGTTCATGTTTAATTAGTGCATAGAAGACTATGGAGAGTCATTCTCAGGACTTTGAAATGCCATATGAAATGCAGAATACTAAGTGTAATACTCTTTCCAGAAATAATTGTGTTCCTGAAAAAAATGCGTGATATGTTTAGAAACTGATTTTGTAAGTCAAGATTATAAACTGACACATTAGGGAACTAGTCGTTAACAATTTATGAATTATCTAAAATACACCAAAAAGATAAAGGTAGTAAAAAGGGAAAGGTAAGAAAACTGCTGAACAATGTTGCTTCAAATTGTGACTGTCTTTATAGTACAAAGAAAATGAGAGAATTCCACACTTTACCACAGAGACAAAGTTTATAGATACATAAACAGTTATAAGCATCTTTGGACAGTAATATTTATTACTGCTGAATGATATGACTTCAAATTGTGACTGTCTTTATAGCCCAAAGAAAAAGAGAGAATTCCATACTTTACCACAGAGGCAAAATTTATAGACACATAAAGTAAACAATTATAAGAATCTTTGGATAGTAATATTTACTACATCCATGATCAGTAATTACTGAATTTTGTTACACTATTTAAAATTATGGCCTTTCAACTTAATTATTATTCAAGGACTATGGTTTTTACCCATGTTCCAATAGAACCTTCATTATAGAATGTCTAATTCTAATTTGACATTTAAGGAAATCTAGGTAATCATGAATCTCACAGCTAGTTTTCACCAAGTCCTGAAAAACTAGAACTTTCTCTTAGCATTAACTAACTGTGCTAGCTACTCTACTCACATTATGTTAAATTTTCTAAAGATCTAAAAGTGAATTAATTGAAAAACTTTTAATGTCAATTTTCTACTCAATATTTCAAAGAGAATAGGTGATAATATTCTAAAACCATAATCCAATTGCAATGTCTATGCCTTTCCACTACCACGTCCCCCAAATTACCAAGCCTCACATCTTATTTCTACTGTTATATGGCTGAACTTTTATACATCTTCTAAACACAACCTTTTGACCTTATGAATAAAGAAAATAAAATCAAGAGAAGTTAATTCTAAGAGGAACTTCCTAGACCTATATTTCCAGTATCTGCTTTCTCCTTAACTCTGTTCCACCTCTCACCTGCTTACTAACCATTGCCAGTGGATTGTTTCATGGGTACTTCTCAGGTAAACTTGTTATTCTTTAACCCCTAAATTAAGACTTCTCTTTCTTTCTCTATTTTTATTAATGGAGGGCTATTTTCTAAATAAAACATAAAATGCTTGGAATCACTTCTTTCTATTTTTCTTTTTTTCTTTTTGTATCTGTGCTTTCTATCAGAAACTATATTACCGATATGTTAAATTAAACAAATATGAATTTATAAATTATCCTGTCCTAGCACTGTGCTAAGCCACTGGCATGTACAAAGCAATCCCCTGGCTTTAAGGGCTCAATAGCCCTATTTTGCCTTCTCCCTCAGTTTTGCATCAATTTCTTTCTATTGCCACCACTACTGGTCTTAGCCTCCATACAATTTATCTCTCTGTATTTCTCTTTTCAAACTAAAAGTTCCTGAAATAATGTAAATTATATCAGTCTGCTACTCAAAATCTTCGTTGATTACTCCCACACTCAAACCTCACCACAATCCTATCCATATTTCTTTTTTTTTTCCCTTCTTCTTCTTTTTCTTTTCTTTTTTTTTTTTTTTTTTTTTTTGAGATGGAGTCTTGCTCTGTTGCCCAGGCTGGAGTGCAGTGGCCTGATCTTGGCTCATTGCAACCTCCGCCTCAGCCTCCCGAGTAGATGGGATAGGCACCCACCACCACGCATGACTAATTTTTGTAATTTTAGTAGAGACAGGGTTTCACCATCTTGGCAAAGCTAGTCTTGAACTCTTGACCTCATGATCCACCTGCCTTGGCCTCCCAATGTGCTGGGATTGCAGGCATGAGCCACTGCACCTGGCCAATCCTATCCATATTTCTTATTTTATAATGTAATTATTATTAAAATTTGAATCAAATCTATTTATCTAGTTTTAACCTCTATTTTTCTATATATACATAGAAAATATATATATAGAGAGAGACAGAGTATTTTCTAGGGATAAAACTCAGTGCTAATTATACTGAGGAAGACAAATGTAATAAGACATGGTGTCTGCAATCCAAATGCTAGCTCTTTATTAAATAATATAGAATCGTATGTGGATATTATCAATATCAATAAAACCGTAAGGGAGAACACTCAGAAAGTTTAAAAGATGAAGAGTCTGTCTTTAGCTGTGGAGTTCTAGAAGGAAAGATTTAATGAACATTTCTAATTGATCCTGTAATAACTTTCCCCGATACTCTCGGTTTATTGTCCATCCAGATGTTAATCTTTTAGACCATTCTACTATGGAAAATATAATATGTCTAGATACTGTAAGTCACATATTTGCATTATATATATATATATATATATATATTGAGACGAAGTCTTGCTATGTTGCCCAGGCTGGAGTGCAGTGTCACGATCTCGGCTCACTGCAACCTCTGCCTCCTGGGTTCAAGCGATTCTCCTGCCTCAGCCTCCCTAGTTGTTGGGACTACAGGCATGCACCACCACGCCCGGCTAATTTTTGTATTTTTAGTAGAGACAGGCTTTCACCATATTGGCCAGGCTGGTCTCTAACTCCTGATCTTGTGATCTGCCCGCCTCAGCCTCCCAAAGTGCTGGGATTACAGGCGTGAGCCACCATGCCCGGTCTTCACAATACTTTTAATAAATGTTTAGTGAAACTGTAATTGAAAATATTTTAATTATTTGTGTTATTTATGTTATTTATTATATTACTTATGTATTTATGTTACCTTATGATCTAACATGCATACTTGTCTAATACATTCTATCATGAATTCTGTGTCAAAAAATACTCTGGGTGCTGCCATCCAACAATGCTCCTCTCCTTGTGTCTTAAAGGAGCTGTATGTGACCCATTGTCTAGGCCCTAGATCATCATTATTTCTGGGCTCTTCTCAATTACATGTAACCCTGCCCAAAGCTGAGGGCCAGCTTTGCCACTGAAACTGCTTTCTACTTATGACTGCTTAATCTGACTCAGGGCCAGGTCAGATCGTGACAGTATTTACATTGTCAGAAGGATAACGGAGAGGCTTGCTTATCTGATGAATATACAGTGCTCCAATTTAAAAGAATTTTGCTTTTTACCCTATTCCCTATAATTCCCTTCAAAATTTTACCATGGGATATATTGATTGTATAAATTAAAGAAAATAAAAGCCAAAAACATTTTTGAAAAAATGCAGACACAGAGTTTAGGATCATTTTTGCTGTAACACATGAAGTAACCTGTTCTACCAATTCATAGCATTATTGATTTTATTTGAAACTGTACTCGAACAATTATCTTCTGTTCTTTTCTTCTGGCTAAAATGTTTATCATCATCACATGTATGGCTTATCTTTATTAAGCCACTTGCAAACATTTTTTTCATAACATTCCTCAAGTTTTAGAATAACGGTGAATAATTATTGATAACAAATACTGTTTTACAAAATTCTTAGGTTATCGAAAATTGGATGCAGTAAATTTGATTAATATAGATCACTCTTTTTAAGAAAAAATTTTAGCTCAAAACTTTACTTCTAAATAGAGGAAAATAGCCAGGCATTGTGGCTCAGGCTTATGATTCCAACCAATACTTTGGGAGGCCAAAGTGGAAAGATTATTTGAGGCCAGGAGTTAGAGACCAGCCTGGGCAACATAGTGAGACTGTGTATCTAGAAAAATAAAATAAAATTAGCCAAGCATGATGGTGCATGCCTGAATTCCAAGTAACTTAGAAAGCTGAGGTGGGAGGATCACTTGAGCCCAGGAGTTTGGTGCTGCAGTGAGCTATGACTGCACCACTGCACTCCAACCTGAATGGCAGAGTGAGAACCCTTTTGTAAAAAAAATAAAAAATGAAAAATTTGAGAAAAATAGATGAACGAACAGAGGAAAATAATTTAAGGCTTTTGAGAAAAAAATTGTTGGGCTCTAACAAACTCTATTACTCACTTCCCTGAAGTGCAGCAGCCCCCAACCTTTTTGTCTCCAGGGACCAGTTTCATGGAAGACAATTTTTCCGTGGAGTGGTAGTGGGAAGTGGGGGGCATTGGGGATGATTCAAGTGCATTACATTTATTGGATACTTAATTTTTATTATTATTACATTGTAATATATAAAGAAATAATTATACAACTCACCATAATATAGAATAAGTGGGAGCCCTGAGCTTGTTTTCCTGCAACTAGATGGTCCCATCTGGGGGAGATGGGAGACAGTTACTGATCACCAGGCATTAGATTCTCATAAGGAGTATGCAACCCAGATCCCTCACATGTCCAGTTCATGATAGGGTTTGTGCTTCTATGAGAATGTAATGCTGCTGATGATCGGACGAAGCAGAGCTCAGGCAGTAATGCAAGTGATGGGGAGAGGCTATATATATAGATGAAGCTTCACTTACTCACCTGCCACTTACCTCCTACTGTGAGGCCCAGTTCCCAACAGGCCACAGACAGTTACCAATCTGCTCCTGGGTGCTGGGCACCCCTGCCTTACTACATTCATTTGTTTTTGCCATTTTTTCATAATATCAGCCATATCTTATAACTTTTATTTGTGGAAATACTATGGCTCAATATCTAACTAATGAGTCTCTTCTTTCTTAAATAATTCTTTGATAAATTTCTACCAGTCAGTTTAGGCTAACATGCAACCCCAACATTCACTAGTTTACAACCACAAAGGCTCAGTTTTTATATTTTATATCCACTGTGGGTCAGCTATGGCTCTGGTTCATGTCATCCCGATGACAAAACAGCCTATATCTGGCATCATGCTTGTCTTATAGAAAAACTTTAAAAGAAATATGGCAAAGGCAAACTAATTTTTAACATTTAACCTGAAAATTATCTATATACTTCACTTCACAAGTCATTGACCAAAGCAATTCACATGACTCATTCTGAGGTCAGAAAGATGAATGAATAAGTCGGATGTTCAAGGATGACATCAACAGAATTGAGAAGTATGCTCCACATCAAGGGAAGGATAGCAAATATTTTAACAGTAATACAACCCATAACACTGATCACTGTAATGGAGATGAGAACAATAGAAACTTTTAAAATTTTCTTCCTGTGTTCTTATCAACTCGTTACTGTTTCCTAAAACAATATATACTTTATTGGATGTGAGTCTTTATTCATTCTGATTATTTCTCTTCTTTATAGTCCCTTCCCAGTTCTTTTTTCAAAGATCTACCCATTTCTCAGAGTTTTAATCACATTCCCATGCTGCCTTAGAGGCTTCCTTGATGTACTCAACTTACGTTTGATCCATCTGTTCTTTGAACAAGTGAATACTGATTTTGTAGCACTAAATTTTGCACCACAAAAATTTTGCAAATGTGTCTTCCTGTATTTTCTCGTAAGTCAAACATATGATAACATACTTGACAAAACTGTATTGATGTATTTTTTTCTTTACTATATAGAAGAAACTTTTTCAGAGTTTCATGTTGCAATACTGCTGCTGCCACTATAGCTGGGCTCCCCAAAGATATTTTCTGTTTCGGTGATAATGTGAACAAACACATCATCTGTTAAACTGGGAATTGCTTTTGATTTTGTATTCACCTCTCTTAGTGTATACTTGGTGGATATAGAAATCCATACCAGCCCTTGCTCCTCTCAAATGTTTACTGGATGTCTTAATGGATAATCTTAGGGTTGAGAGAAGGAATATTGACCTCTGGTAAGTGATAGAGTTTATTAATAAAATAATACATATGATATGCATTGAGGTACTTGTTTCTATCCTGCTTTGTGAAAAGACAAATATTTGCATTATTTTAAAAATGTTAAAACACCTTGGAGTGGATGTTACAGAAACCACTGGAAGAAAGAAATTTATAACAAAAATGATGGTCATCAGATAAAATGTTTCATAAAATCAAGTAGGGAAAGGATTGTAAAACATCTATTTGGCCAAGGAATTAGAAAATAAAAATATAGAGAAAGGGTTCCATTACCTAACTCTAATAACGTGCTGCCACATAATGTTTTAGTCAGTGGTGGACTACATGTGACAATGGTCCTATAACATTATAATGGAGCTTAATAATTCATTTTCTAGTGCCAGCATGGACTTCATAACATCGTAGCATAATGTATTATTCACTTGTTTGTGGTTATACTGGTATAACAAACATACTGAGTGGCAGGTCATATAAAAGTATGACACATACCATTGTGTATGGGACATAATTGATCACAAGAAATGACTATGCTAAAGTAATGATTAAAAGTGTGTGTGTATATATATATATACACACACACACATATTACACATATATATATACACACAAAAAGTAGATATGGACATATATAATTTTTATCACTATTTTAGAGTGAGAGATATATATATGTAAAGAAGTGATAAAGAAGTCCACTCTAAAATATATACTTTATCACTATTTTAGAGTGTACTTCTATTGTAAGGCAGCCTCAGGCAGGGCCTTCAGGAAGTATTCCAGAAGAAGGCATTTTTGTCATAGGAAATGATGGCTCCATGTGTGCTATTGCACCTGAAGACCTTACAATGGGAAAAGATGTGGAAGTGGTGGAAGACAATGACATTGATAATCCTGACCCTGTGTAGGCCTAGGCTAAAATATGTTTTTGTGTCTTAGTTTTTAACAAAAAAAATTAAAAAATAAATATTTTTTAAAAGGTGAAAAGCTTATAGTATAAAGATATAAAGAATTTTTTTTTTTTTTTTTTTTTTGAGACGGAGGCTTGCTCCGTCACCCAGGCTGGAGTGCAGTGGCACGATGTTGGCTCACTGCAACCTCCACCTCATGGGTTCAAGAGATTCTCCTGCCTCAGCTTCCCGAGTAGTTGGGGTTACAAGTGCCCACCACCACATCCAGCTAATTTTTGTATTTTTATTAGAGACGGGGTTTCATCCTCTTGGCCAGGCTGGTCTCGAACTCCTGACCTCATCATCCACCCACCTTGGCTTCCCAAAGTGCTGGGATTACAGGTGTGAGTCACCGTGCCCGGCCCAGAAAATATTTTTATACAACTGGACAATGTGTTTTTTTATACCATATGTTCTTACAGAAGAGTCAAAAAGTTAAAAAAACAAAACATTTATAAAGTAAAATGTTACAATAAGCTAAGTTTAATTTATTATTGAAGAAAAAAATTAAATAAGTTTGCTTCAGCCTGATGTACAGTGTTTATAAAGACTACAGAAGTGTGCAGAAATGTGCTAGGTCATCACATTCAATCACCACTCACTCACTCACTCACTCACCCAGGGCAGCTTCCATGTCTGAAAGCTCTGTTCATGATAAGTGTCCTATACAGGTGTATTATTTTGATCTTTATATTTTTACTGTACCATTTCTATGTTTAGATACACAAGTGATTACCAATGTTTTACAATAGACTCCAGTATTCAATACATGCCGTACAGATGTGTAGCCTAGGTGTGCAGTAGGCTCTACCATCTACGTTTGTGTATACCATGATATTCACAAAAAGACAAAATCACTGAATGACAGATTTCTCAGAATGTATCCCCATCGCGGAGCAATACATGACTGCATTTGGTGAAGTGATACGTGAATACCTAATTCAAAAAAGGAAGGTTGATGCTATTTCAAAATTGCAGATGCTTTTCTATGGCCACTAAATCACTTTCATATCACAAAGTATATTATTTGTATAATTTACAAACTGAGAAAGAGGTATTCGTGAGCAAATAAAGAGTAGATGAAAGAAGGGTTTGAAAACTATCTATTATTTTATCATTTTCACAAGTAGTTCCTATTGAAAAGGCTAAAGTGAAGAGTAATAATCTTACTTAGGCCAAACCATTGTAAATGAAATAATCATTTATATGTTGCACAACGTGATCAATTAGCTATTAAAATTAGGCCAAACTTTCTGTTACAATACAATCAAAATCTGATTAATATTATTAAGCATATGAAAATATATATGTTAGCTTTTGGAAAGTAAACTTGATATTTTGGACTTAGAGTGAAAGGAGAAAATGGGGACTAGATGGATGAGAGATAAAGCATGTAGAAAATCAATCAGGAGGAAAGTTTCTTGACATCTGTCAGAAAATAAATTTCAAAGAAGTGAAAGGCTAAAGCAAGGTAGTAAAGGACATAAGCTCAGTTTAACAACTGTAACTTCAAAAATAAATGATAAATTGTTTGATGTATGGTAGTGAAATACTGTAGTGGACTTTCTATCCTGTTGCCCTTCTCCCTTATTTAGTGAAAAGAATGTGACTTTCCTTTGGGAAATGGAATTCTCCCCAGTTTGAGTTTCCACTGTTTGATCAAGGCTGATGTCAATTATATTTCTATTCTGTAATGAGCCAGAACAATGAGAATAGTTCCTCCCCTAAACAGAGGAATGGGATCTCAAACAGACCCATAACTAAGTCAGCCTAATGAGAGCCATGATACTGAATTTTCTTGAAATGATCCTGTATTAGGGTTCTCTAGAAGGAAATAACTTATAGGATATAAATATATAAATAGGAGATATATCTCCTATTTTTTATATACATGTAAAGGGGAGTTTATCAAGTATTAACTCACATGATCACAACGTTGCACAATAGGCCATCTGCAAGCTGAGGAGCAAGGAGAGCCAGTCCAAGTCCCAAAACTGAAGAACTTGGAGTCTGATGTTTGAGGGCGGAAAGCATCCAGCACGGGAGAAAAATGTAGGCTGGGAGGCTAGGCCAGTCTCATCTTTTCATACTTTTCTGCCTGCTTTACATTTTAGCCATGCTGGCAGCTGATTAGATGGTGCCACCCAGATGAAGGGTGGGTCTGCCTTTCCCAGCCCACTTACTCAAACGTTAATCTCCTTTGGCAACACCCTCACAGACACACCCAGGATCAATATTTTGCATTCTTCCGTCAAGTTGACACCCAGTATTTACCATCACAGACTCCAAAAGCAGAATTATCTTTTCCTAGAAATGTTGTCTGGGAGTCTGGATATGCTAGTGGTCATCATTATCACCATACTGAAGAAGACTGCTGAAAATCATTGTATGATTTACCTTAGATTAACTGTATAAATAAGTTAGATGTTTATTCATCTCTTTCATAAAAGAAACCTAGAGTTGCAAAAGTAGCATTCCAGGGCTGGTAGGCAGACATGGAAAAAAAAAAAAAAAAAGATAAAATGCACTGGGGCAAAAGAGTTCTTCCCATCTGAAACCATTACACCTTTTTCCCAGAGGGGATCTCCCACATTTCCACTTAGATACCTGTGGCAAGAACATAGATAAAAGAACACTTACCTAATTACAAGGGAGTCAAGGAAATGTAGTCTTTTATTCCAGGCTGCAGTGTATCCAGTACAAAATTTAGATTCTATTATCAATTAACTAAAAAAAAAAAAATGTTGGAGAAGGCAAATAGAAATTGCTACAATTACCATCTGTAACATGCCTAGCATACATAGGCCCTGATTTTATTAGATTTTCCAAAGTTCCTTCATACCATTGGATCTTTGCAATTGTGTTTCTGTCTCAGGAAACACTTTATCCCCATTTGCTCTATGTGAGGCCTACCCTTCCACAGCTGTAAACGGAGAATAAGCCAATGGGGTCTCACCATGTTAGTCTTGTTACAAATCCAGTTTTGGATGAGAGACACAAAGAGTTGTATAAAAAACATTGATGTTGAGCTGCAGTGCTCCTTGACATAGCAACTAATAGGTAAACTAAGTGGGCATCATTTTTATTGTTTAAATAGTATTGTGATTCCTGAGTAAGGCAGCTGGTTCCTTGTAAAGCAAGGTTGTGAAAGGTCTTCAAAACCATCTTTAATAATATATTCAGATATTCTCTTCTGTTTTTGACCTTGAGTTTTCATTTCTGAGGATGCATTAGCTATATGCACAAAGGCTTTTCTTTCCTCTTTTATGCTTAATGATTTTCCTTCATGCAGTACTGGAGATGTTGCTATTAAAACACAATATGTCTTATATCAAAAGGTTTCTTATTTACTACTTTAAATAACTTGTTTTAGTAATTTGACTTACACATGAAACACATATTAAGAGCAACTCTAAGTTCTAAATGGGGCTAAGTCCTAGGAATATGAAAACACACACACACACACATACACACACACACACAGACAAATCATGTTTCTGCTCCTTCTGGAGCTTGCATTGTGATAGAAGGAAATACAAAAAAGAAGTACATTCATGAATAGATGTATTTTTACAAATTGTGATAGTTTTATACAGTAAGAATTCTATATATGAGAACAATATGTGAGGGACATAGGATTTGCAGCAGCAGTCTCTTACTGAGGAAATAACATTTGAGCCACGTTCTGAAGAATGAACAGGAAGAGTTATCTAGGTGAGAAATACAAGAGGATTATTCCAGGTGAGGGTACATAAGTATACAAATGCATCCACATAATGGCAATGGAGTGGTAAAGTGTGTCCATTCATTCCACTGGAATATATAGTGCACCTACTGTAGGTACATGGCATAGCAAGACAGAAAGGTATCGATCCTGCCTGGCCACTGTTTACAGTCAAAGGGGAAAAAGCTTTTATAAACGAGTTAAATGAAGCAGCATTCATAACTACTAAAAGTGTTTCAAAGTTATAATAGGCAGAAATAACGAGTCTTGTCTAGTTCTTCTAAAGGTGGCAAGAAAGAAATTTATGGAAGAGTTAACTCTTGAGTTGTAGGGTCATGAATTTTCTAACTTCTAAGTATCCTGCCTACATGTCTTGTTGTCTTCTGTAGGATTCATTAGTCTTAATTAAACATCTATAAAATGCATAAATTTTTGATATCAGCTGAGGAGTATCCAAGAATCCTTAGCATCAGTAACTTTAGAGTAAGAAATACTGGCCTTGTAAATTGTTTAACAGTATAAATTAAGACATTTTATTTTGTCTACCTATTTATTTTTCCACAGAGCCCTTTAGTCAAACAAAAGCATAGACAGAAGCAGCCCAATATGTAAAATAGAGGAATTCTCATAACTAATTATCATTGAAATATCAGGGTTAGAAAGTTAACAACTTGGTTATAACCCCATCCTCACTCCATAAGAAACCAGATATATGGTCTTTGTTTCCTGGCAGTGTGTACTTTTGGAATATAGGAAACTATATTTTAAAATATTAATATATCTTATTATTCTTACATCTTATTATTTCAGAATAATAAACTATACCTTAGTTATCTCTGCATTTATCTTTTAATATTTACCTGATATTAATTTATATTTTAATTATGCATTTAAAAATACACTTTTTTGGCCAATTTTAGAAGTCTCCATGTAAAAATCACATTTGTAAACATGGCCTTAGCTAAGCAGAGCAAGTCTGGGGCAGAAAAATTGTTCTTTCTGACTTCAAAAAAGAAAGCAAAAAGCATTAGGAACCATAAAAATACAGCTGTTGAAAATATAGTTTGATGAGAAATGTATAAACAAGAGGTTATTCTGAAGACTGTTGATTAGTTGTAAAGCCCTTATTAAATAATCAGTTTTAAAGAGGCAATGATAAAAATGTAAATAAGTCCTTAATGAATCTCTAGCTAAATAAACCTAGTCTAAAGCAACAATATTTCTGTATATTCACAACTCATGACAATCAGTTGTTCAGTTACAGGATTACCAACTAAATAATAAAATAAATAAAACTTTTTGTCAAACTATAAGATTGCGGTAAAAAGTGGAGACTTTTAAAAAATTATAGTTTTCTCCATTTGAATTTCATTTGTAAATCACACCAGGTTTGAGCTAATTTTTCTTTAATAAGAGATAAAACTGAGAGTTCTCTCTCTCATTTTTTCTTAAGGACAGATAAAAACAAAGATTTGATTCTGACATTCCCCAAAACCAAAGAAAAAAATCAAACAGAAAAATGGTGATTTTGTCTAGAGAATGCAAAACTTACAAGTCATATAATTAAATTCAATTTAAGAAAATGACTAGTATAATTAACAAAGTAAATCTAGTAATTTGGCACGATATTTGGAAACAGAAAAGTATTATTGATACTTGTCTTTAATTTCTGTGTTGACCTCAATGAAAAAGAACGGGCTAAGAAAGAACATTTTGATAATCTTTAAAAGGTTTAGTAGTTGCCTTGTATAAAAGAATTTTGCACAATGTATGATTTATCCCTGCCTCTGAAAAGCTTATCAGATTCATCATGTACATTGAAAGGCCATCCATATAAACAGGCCACAGGAAGAAAAGCCCAGTGGCAGTTGCTTGTCACATTTCAAGAGGCATTTTAAAACATATCAAACACTCAAAACCTTCTCTTTAAAGCCTTAGAAAACAATTTCCCCCTGAACTCTGTATAAGTTTAAACATCAAAGTACTAAGCACAGTACTAAAATATTGTCAATGAACCATTCTAAAAAGAATATTTTGTAATGCTTCAAAGAAGAGAACACTGTAAAGGTCTGAAAATGCTATTTTTAATATCTCACAGTCCTTGGCTTGTCTGAAACAAGGGTTAATCCAAAAGTTATGATCTGCATAGTGTAAATAAACAAGCTGATCATTTATAATCCTGTTACTTGCAAGTGACTGAAAATAAAACTCAAAATCATTTTAGCAATTAGAGAATTCATTAGGTCATATACTGGAAAGCAGTAAGTTACATGGACTAATAAATTATCTAACTTTGGGTAATGAGATAGGAGCTCAGTAAGACCATCAAGCCCTGCTGCTCTAGCTCCACTCCTGTTTTCCATTTTCTCTGAACCAGCTCTACTCTTAGGTATCACATGATGGTAAAAAGGGACTTCTGCTCTTTCCTCTTCTCAGGTCTAAGTGAAGTAGATATATAGGGCTGCACATCCTCCACTAGGCATATACCCATTATAGATGCTATGGCTGTGGCCAAGAATTTAGGATATGTCCGTTGATCTGGGTCTATACTATATGGCTATCCCTGCAGCTCCTGGCAGAGCTTCACCTGGAATGTATGATATGGGATTGCGGAAGAAGAAAGCGCACAAAAGAAAATAAAGATTGCTGCTGGAAGAATAGGAAGTGATGCAATAGAGGCAAAAGAAAAACAATTATTAATTATACTTTGTGGCCAATTTCCTGGAAATATTTGCAACCAAAATGACATAATATGTAAATGTTATTGATAGAATGTTTATAATACACTATGCTTGATGATTCCCTAATCATATCCTTTACTATAATATTACTTCAAGGGTTAAAAATAATAAAATACCAAATAAAATCATAATAAAAAACATATTTAAAACATTGATTCCTAACAAATGTATAAAAACACAATAATGAAACAAACAGGCCTATGAACTTTAACATCTAAACTGTTCATGAATTTTGAAAATTATCTTTTAAATAAGAAAGAAAAAAATTTTCTTTACATTCTATCCTTACTTTACAGGCAAGCTAATCTGTTTTTCTGTTTAATTAAACTAAATGCATACTGTGCTGCTATCCTTTTGCAGCATACTGACTTCATCTTATTCCAACAAATTAAAAAAAAATTAAAACTGTTGGAAATATTTCCTGAAGAATAAAAAGAGGAATGAAAAAAGGAAAGAGAGAAAAGAAGGAAGGCAGGAAGGCGGGAAGGAAAGAAGGAAGGGAGGGAGGGAGGGAGGAAGGGAGGAAGGGAGGAAAGAGAAAAGGAAAAGAAAAGAAAGAAAGTAAAGATTTAGAGCAAAAAATAAAACAGAAAGGAAGCAGAAATAATACATTTTATTCTTAGCATAATTAGCTAAAACATTTTTTATTTACAGTGGGGATGCCTTAATCAGGTTATTAATCGAATTAATCTATTTTTGATGTTTTGGCTTCTCTCAAATTATGTCATTAAATAAGGGATTTTCTTTGGGAAAAAAGGCACTATGTAAAAACAAACAAAAACAATAAGCAAGCAAACAAGTCTCTTTTTTGTGTGTACTGGCTTTCAGTCATTTTCTTCCCCCAAATGAAGAAACAGCACAGTTCGTCATCAGACAACTGAAGCAAAGAATTTCCCAAACACTCCTGAGTGTGAGCTGCAGAGGATGACCAGGGGATGTTATAATCTGGTCATGTTTCATGTCTTACATGTCATCCACTGTTTAATTTCCTTCTGTCCTCCTTAGGTATGAGAAAAAAAGTTTGTTTAAAGGAAAAATTGTTTCAGTGTATTTTAATTTCAGATTTTAAAGACAGCTCATTCTATAGCATACAAACATATCTTGGGAAGTTTAAATGAAGGAAGTGGGTAAAAAATTGCATTAGATGTGTACAGATGTGATTAAGCAAAACTGGCTCAAAGATTTACTTGGATTATATTTAATTTTCTTCACTCCAGGACACATTCTAGTGTCACATCAAATTATATGCCTTATTTTTAAAATCGATAATGGTATTTTATGTGCAGTGTGTGAAGACATGAAGACAGAAATAGAAATATTTTTATAATTATTTTTCCATCAAGTTCTTTCTTATTTCAAATTTAAATAAGATATTTATGTAAAATTTAGCCTCTTATTAAGTTACTTGCATTGAAATTATTTCCAAAGGTAGCTTAAACAACAGGTGAATGTGGTTTTTATGATAAGCTAAAATAATGTAACATATTGGAACTTTTCACAAAATATTTAATTTACTACACATTTTTTAAGTTCTATAGTAACTCAGAGGACTTTTCTCAAGTTTCCTGTATAAAAGCAAAGCTTTAATGTATAACATTATATAAAGTAAGAATTTTTTTTCATACACAGTAGTTAAAAACGTGTAGAATTTAGAAAATATTCAAATATTTAGAAGGGTCTAGAATGCCTTTTTGAAGGGGTCCCTCTGCCTCTTGGGAAGGGTCAGAGCGCAACAGGGAGCTCCAAGAGCTCCCACCCTCAGCACAAGAATGCACAATGATCATGGTTGGAGCCTGGTGAGGAAGGGCTCATGCACTTGTATGGCTGCAGCCACAGACCCCAAAGCACAAAATCATGTCCTCTACCAGCATCCTTCTAGTAGAATCCCCCATGTGTTCATGACCATCAATTAAGTTAATCAGGTGCTAGGTAATCATGATTAAACTATACACATGTGAAGCAGAGCCAATGGATTTTCCTGGTATTCATTTCTCCTCAGCTTACCAGCACAAACTGATTTAAGTACGCATCAACTAATCATCACACTGAAAGGCCTGGAATATTAGAATTTGTTTTAAGAAAGAGCTAGGTCAAATTATATTTCACTTCAACTTCAAGCTGACCTATATGTAGTTCCAGGGCAAATACTCTAGGACCTTTCTTTAGAATCTGTCCCTCTTTCTTCATCTTATACTTTCTACTTTCTTACTTCATCCTCCAGAAGTTAGTATTCTAAGCTTTTTTCTTTAAATGCCTTTTATGTAGCCTAAAAAATAGCAGACATGATTACTACACTATAAAATGTATGGTTTGTTGTTAAAATAAGCAAATATGGATATCTCTGATACCTTTGACATTTGAAATTATTCTGAACCCAGGACCAACTGATTAGGATGCAAACCACTACCACTGTTATTGCTCTCTACCCTCATTTCTTTTTACTCCTAGGACTCTTAAGGATAAAAGCCTCCCAGCCTCCCACCCTCAGATTCCTATGGCTCATGAACATACTGTATTTATGGTTTAACAAGGTGTTTATGATTGAGCAATGTTTCTTACTCGACTGAACCCTTTCCCCATATGAATACAACCAAATAAATTATTTTCTCTAGAAGCTTATTTTTAAGTGCTTTTCTTGTTATTATTTCTTGCAGAAGAATTATAAAAAACTCCAACCCTGAGATGTGAATTGTCACTGAAAAGATTCTCAAGCTCAAAGCCAATTTTAGGGCTTCTTTTAATCTTTCCAAGGTGGCTGCCAATTTTACATGAACCAGGAAGTCTCTATTATTTTTTTTTTTCTGTGCCTTTCTTAAACCAGGAAGATTAACCTGCTCCAGGATGTGCTAACCGACTTTATTTTCCCAGATTTCTTACTGCACCAAGAGATAGTCAGTTTCTGTTGTAAGTTAAATAGATCAATTCCTATCTTCCTATGTGGCCTTTATTCTGGCCAGCAAATTGTGTGCCTCCCACCTAAGAGCTGACCATCTCCTTTTCATACCAATATGTAACACTCTAACAGATACTATTGTTATAATTGCACTAGCAGATTTTAGAATTTTCTCTCTGGCTAGACTGCTTCTAGACAACAAGGCTCACCCACACTACCACAAAGCATGAATTGTTTGGCAATAAACTTTCAGTAAAACACTAATCCATATGCGTTGTATGATAGCATTTCTTTCTCTCTTCATGTTCCCCCTGGAAAACTATTACTAAAATGATGGTTTGCCTTACAATTTATGGAACATTAGACTTAAAGATGTAGGATATTTCCTTGCACTGCTTATCTGGGTAGAATTTAGTGCAAAGCAAAGTAAACTTCTATGCTTTAGAGGAAGGTTAGATGATTAGATTAAGAAAACAGGTGACCTAGCTTTGCAAAAGAAGTTGAAGAACGTCATAGCTTAGAAAATTAATTTCCAACTCAGATATGAGTAAGCATGATTTTCTCCAGTGCTTCCTGCTCTCATATGCATTGCTAAAATGCCACAGAACAGCTCAGCAAGGTTGGCAGACTTGAGGCACTCTGTTTGAAAGCACAATTTTCTCTTAGTGCTTAAGGATCACTTTGTAATTGTTGTGATTAATTGAAACAATACATTTAAATGATGCTGAACCTCAGCTAGTTAATTAAAGAGGGCAATTCTCTCCCAAAGCCTCTTTATTCCACACCACATGTTCTGATCCCCAAACATATGTGGCAAGGTTGCAGGTACTAACTCAGTTTCCATGTATAATTCAACTTAGAAGTTTATCACAATGACTGTTTAGTTTTTACTGTCCCCACTTTTGTGATTATGAGGACATCACGTTTAGAGTAGGGCAATTTAGGTTTGTGTTAGCCAGAGCTGGTGATCATCTCTCACCTCTGACCTTCAGGTTAATGAGAAGTTCCTCTGGATAATTGTCCTCTCTTACGACAGCCCTGTACTGTGTAATCTTTATCGCTGTAAAATGACATTTAAAGTTTGTTTTACATGAGCAAGTAGGAGAACATTATTTCTGCAGTGAGCAATAATTATCTGCCTCCTAGCTGAAAATACATGCTGTGGATAAATTGTGTTCATCTGGTAGCCTTTGTTTGTAAGACAAGTTAATTAAAAGAGGAATGTTGAAAAATATGTTTGCCCACTGAGTGCTGATGGAGTAATAATATTACTTTACAAGAAAACATTACATGCAAAACAACTTTGGTTTTGTTCTGAAGTTATGAGAGAAAATGAGGTAAATGTAATGTTCCCACAAGCAAAATTTGATCACACACACAAAAGAATAGATAAGGCAAATTATCTGTATTTTAACCAAGCAATAAAGGTCTAAAATTCTCTGTACCCAAGTGGCATTTGTACTGTTTAGCCTGGACAAGAAATATTGAATCTAACAACATGGGCTTATTAAAATATCCAAGTAATTCTTTATACTAAATACTCATATGCCTAGCTGCTACTGGGATCAGTATCTTCACTGAAAATGTAATAACTATTTAATCTGAGCACATAATACAGTTATCCCCCATATGCCTTGCAAAAAGCTTCCTTGTAGCTATACATTAAAAATGAATTTCCTATTTTTGGGAAGATACTAATAACTCAAATTGGAATTCATTCAGCTTTTCTGGAAATAATACACTAATGTTTACCAAACGAATTTTCTCTTGTAAAAAGCATCCTAATATTAAACTCTACATTCAATCCCTGGAATCAGAGTTCAGTGTTCATACTTTGTGAAAAATTGGTTTATAATTAATATTTTTCTTTAACATTTTTCTGTAGAATTTTCCACTTGTTTATTTTAGCTATAACTGATCTGCTAGCAGACTTTGTCAACAAAATTTTATAGATGTATCTCCACTTCAAGAAATTGAGGGCCGGGCGCGGTGGCTCAAGCCTGTAATCCCAGCACTTTGGGAGGCCGAGACGGGCGGATCACGAGGTCAGGAGATCGAGACCATCCTGGCTAACAAGGTGAAACCCCGTCTCTACTAAAAACTACAAAAATCTAGCCGGGCGAGGTGGCGGGCGCCTGTAGTCCCAGCTACTCGGGAGGCTGAGGCAGGAGAATGGCGTGAACCCGGGAGGCGGAGCTTGCAGTGAGCTGAGATCCGGCCACTGCACTCCAGCCTGGGCAACAGAGCAAGACTCCGTCTCAAAAAAAAAAAAAAAAAAAAAAAAAAAAAAGAAATTGAGGTGCATACTTCCTAAGATCATGTATCTCTGTAACAAATCCACACTTTCATTTGGGCAAGGCCATCACCACTGAACTGGGGCTTTTCTCCATTGCTATTCCAACTGGTACAGCAGTCAGTATGATATTACATCAAACCTCTGACTTTCCAGGGAGAAGCAAAAGTAACATACATTTAGGTTGGTTAATGGCTCTCATTTTGTCTGTTTAGTACAAAAATCTGTTTATAAAATCAACATTTTAAAGTAAGCGTATTATTTAAAGTTACACATTTTAATCTTTTGTAATAGGAAATGGAGGTAAAAAAGGTATGGCCCATTTATCAAGCTTTTCCCAAACGTCTCATGTTTATACTCACTGCCTTTGAATTATTTTGAAGAAATCTATGGAGAGTCTTTATTTCTAACTCAGACTATTTGTGAATCTGATGAAAGATAGATAAAGCTTCTCTGAAACCAGCAACATATCCACACAGGATTTTGCATACAATTTCAAGAGATTAATGAAAAACTTGAAGTTCATGGGTCCTTGAATCCAAAGTTGAGAACATCTGAAAAAGATCTTGATATTGTGTCCATTTTAAAGTTTACCATCCGTACTGAAAATACCTTCCTTCATTTAACACTATTCCTTTAAAGCCCGTGTGATCATCAAGCATTTTTACTGTTTTCACTCACTGAAGCAAATTGTTGTGTTCCTGTCAAGGAGATTCTTTGTTTTAAAGAATTAATCTTTCCCAAGATTAGGTTGGGAAAGTGTGAGGTGGGAACTTCTAGGTTGTAGTATGAGGTAGAAAATGTGTATTATTTCACTCTATTATTTCACTCACAACATTCTGGCCTTTCTCCACCCATTTCCTCTCCATCAATCTCTCAGGAATCTACTTCTACTAACAGCTCTTGTTCATTTTATTTTTCTATTTATCCACTGTCCTATGGATGACAGATTTTTCACTCCTACATAAACTTTCCTCCTAGTTTTTAGGTGAAGAAACTGAGGACAAATACTCAAATGACTTTTATGTGGTTTGTGCAAAGACCCTTGTTCAAGACAGGCAGAGTCAAGACAAGGATCCAACATTACTAAACTTACTGATGAGGTTTACAAATTTTCATTTTCACTTTTTTTAATTTTTTATTATTGTTGTTGTTGTTATTGTTATTATTATTATTATTATTATTAGGAGACAGAGTCTTGCTCTGTCACCCAGGCTGGAGTGCAGTGGTGTGATCTCGGCTCACTGCCAGCTCCGCCTCCCAGGTTCACGCCATTCTCCTGCTTCAGCCTGCCGAGTAGCTGGGACTACGGGCACCCGCCACCATGCCCAGCTAATTTTTTTGTATTTTTAGTAGAGACAGGATTTCACCATGTTAGCCAGGATGGTCTCAACCTCCTGACCTTGTGATTCGCCCACCTTGGCCTCCCAAAGTGCTGGGATTACAGGCATGAACCACTGCATCTGGCCTCATTTTCACTTTTAACTAATGCAATTGATTTCTCTAGTAAAATAATGCTGTAGTAATGAAATGTTAGTCAAGTAACCAGAATAATAGAAGTGCCATACGTGGAAAAGAAGCAGCTGACATTAATGCTATTCCAATTATTTCCTGGGTTCTATTTTTGGATATACCTGCCCAATCATATTTTCCATAAATAAATGTGCATCTAGTTGCACTACTCAAAAGGATAGCTTTGTCTCCATTCTGAACTCAGAAATACATTCCAAAATACTGTACGTAGTCTCACTTGCAAGTTGCATCACATTTACTTGAGAATGGCAAAAATGTAGCTATTACTCTATTAAACAATAAACAAATGCACTCATAAACACATGAGTAAAAGAGCACTTATATACATACTTATGTGCATTTATACATATAAATATTCACACACATGCATAGATAAAGGAAAGATATGGAATATAAAGAGAGAGTCAGAGGGTGATTTTACTTAAATATGCAAAGTATCTATCAGAAACAAATTTAAAATATTGTCAGAAAATAAAATAGATAAGGTGAGGTGGAATGTTCTGTTGCAATACAAAATTACCCTAATAAGGAATCCTTGTCATTAGTATTCAAAAATATGTAATATTTTAAAATAAGTGGAAAAAAAGAATGTTTTGACAAGAGGACTATAGCATTTTATAAATCATTTGCAGTCTTGTAACTATGTATTCCTTTGTAAAACACTACTTCAAAATTTAACGATTTAAAACAACCATTTTACCGTCATGCAACACTTAACAATGGGAATACTTTCTGAGAAATGTATCATTAAGGGATTTAGTTGTTGTGTGAACATCATAGAATGTACTTATACAAACCTAGATCATATGGCCTACTACACACCGAGACCATATGGCCTGTTGGTCTTACCTACAAACCTGCACTGCATGCTACTGTGCTGAATATCATAGGCAAGAGTAGAACAATGGTATTGTGTATCTAAACATGTCTAAACCATATCTAAACATAGAAAAGGTACAATACAAAACACAGTGTTATAATCTTATGGGACCACCATTGTATATAAGGTCTGTCATTAACCAGAATGTTGTTATGCACCCCATCATTGTATTTGTATGATTATTTGGGCCAGAAATTTGAAAAGGACTCAGTTGGGCACTTTGCTTCTGATCCAGGTAGTGGCAGCCAAGACAGTTGGGGCCTGAAGATCCACTTCCAAAATGGCTTCAAAACAAAATAGTTGTTAAGTTTTTATTTCTATGTATATTTATTGATCCTGATTGGCACCATGAGGTTTCTAGATCAGGGAACACAATGATTATTGGCTCACACAGTGATTTTATTACCAGCTCACCACTCCCTAATTCTCTCCAGTTGACACAGTGAGGGCCAGATATACCCTGCCCTTTCAATGGGCTTGAAACCAAGGAGAGAAACCTTGTAATTATGAATTATTGGAGCTTATAAAACTTGCTGATATAACTACCCCCTCCTTCTTTCTACAGAGAGAAAGAGAGAGAGAAAGAGGCTTTGCCTTTTCCCTGGAATATAAATGAAAGCCTCTCTGAGGAGAGGAAGAGATTTCTAGGCCCATCACCATTTGCAATGCAAATAAATGACACTGGAGACAGAAATCTGTTAACCTCTCTGAAAGTCTTTTTCTTTAGGGTTGCTATTTACTGACCTGCCCCTTTTCCCCAGCCCCCAGAAATCTTTGATTAGAAAGCCCTGACTGTATAGAAATGTGAAAGTAATAACATTATTTCCTAGCACATAATATCTGGCACCTTGGTTCTCCTTGTCCTATTGCTCTCTTTCATTCTCTTACTCTCTTTCTCTCTCTGTCTCCATGGCATCTTATATTCCACAGTTTTTCCACATTTTTTTTTTTTTTTCCACAATGTGGGACTCTAACAGAAGCCATAATTCTTACAGAATAGATGGCTTCCAAGAGGTAGGGAACAGAAACAGACACAGCACCACTTCTGCTGATTCTATTGTCAGAGTAGTCACATGGCCTCCTCAGATTCAAGACAGTGGAGAAATATTCTCCAGCTCTTTATGGGGTGGGGGTGGGGGGTGAAAAGGTCACATTACAGAATTGTGGCTATCTTTGGAAAACACAATCTGCTACACACCATAAAGACATTTTGAATGAATGGACTTACTAAAACAAAGAAATACTGTAGTTGGGTAGTAAAACTCACCATGCAAATAAATAATATACAAATAACTAAATGTCTGATACAGACCAATGTACTCTTTTACAAAGATCCAGATTTATTCTGAAAGCTCCTTACACTGAAGAATAGAACAAATGCTTGAGGGCACAAGGATAGAGTTTAGTCCTTGTAGCACTTGATCTGGCTTAGATAGGCTTGGGGGAGTCTGGGCACAGGGGAGTTCAGCCTAGAATATCATTTAGGTAGGGCTCCTTGGATCTAAAAGCTTGATTTTACTTTTAGATAAGCATGAGGCTTGAAGACTTTCTTAGACTGTCTATAGGCCTCTCTGTTTTGATGTACTTCCCAGCCGTTTCCATTCTCCAGAGTGCTGGCTATTCTCTGGAGTCTCACAACCATTATGAGAGGCTGATAAAGAAAACTGAGACTGATTCTTTCTTACTACATAATCTATATTCCCTCAGACTGAGAAATTTTTTTTCAATTCTCAAGGTGAGGTAATGTTCTCCCAACAGACTTTAAAAATTATTGCTGAGATCTGCAAATGCTATTTTACTCTTTTCTCCTCAAGTTTTAAAATTATAGTGGTTAATGTATATTAAATTATAAGTAGAACACAGAAGAAAGATGACAGGTATAAGATGAGAGTCAGAATACTTAGTAGTTCTGGTTATGCCTCTGTAAGCTAAACAAGTCACTCAAAATTCCTGGCCTTATTGTTTTCATGTAGTGAAGCTGGATCGGGTCATGATCAGTACTGCCCTGAAAAGGTACCAGTGAAGCTCTAAATGCCTGATGGGTTCATAATCTACTTCTGAGGAAAGCAGCTTCCAGCAGTCTTTCCTAAAGATGCTATGACTCATGCATAAATATGTGTTAAGCAATGCTGTGTCTCAGGTCTTAGCTAACATTTATTGAAGGAGCAGAGAATGCAAGTTTTTTGTAAGCACTATCACATTTGATTCTCACACCAGCCCTATAAAGTATCATTATTCTCTCATTTTAAAAATGAGAAAAGCATATAGATGGTGAAGGCAAGATGGTCAACTTGGCCAACTAGATGCAGCCAGTAAGCTCTACTTCCACAAAGAAAACCAAAATGGGAAGTAAATATTCATATTTGGAATAGATTATCTAAGAAAGAACCCCAGAATTTAATGAAGAAGTGAATTTAACAAAGGAAATAACAAAAGGAAAGACGGATAGGGAGGCAAGGCAGCCTACTCAGGCAGGAATAGCCAGGAACTGGGAAAAATTCCCAGACACAGGGAAAGCGTGAGTGACCGCTGCAGGGCTCCACATTCCCTCCATGGAATTTTACAATCCTAGCCCCAGGAAAGCAACTCAACCCTTGTGGGCCTGGAGACCAACATAGGGAGCTACATAGAAATTATGCAGCGCATTGCTCCAAAGAGAGAGCTCACACTGAGCCCCATAGGCTTTTGAGCCCTAAGGGGCTGCTGTATTGTGCCACTCTGAGAGCTCATTTCTTAAAGGATGGTGTCCTGCCCTGGGGCCAATGCTGCTGATTCTACCACTGGATTAAGGAGGGAGAAAGGAATGCTGGGCACCTTCACACACCCCAAAGACTAATCATACTGCCACTGTTGTGGGCTGTTGTGGGATTGAGACAAAAGCAAGCCACAAGTCTCACAGCTGTCTACCTATGCTGCTCCCACTGAAAGTGGCCCTGCCTTCCCTGGAGACTGACACACAGTGCAGTCACCACTGCCTCCGCCTGAGCATTTTGCCAGCAGTGTGGGGACCACTCCACCCGTGACTATCAGCTAGCACTTGAATACACTTACAGGTGGCCTGTGGGCAAGTCTGCCAGCCCAGTCCCATCCACCCAGTATACAGTTCAGGGTCACCCACCCCAGTCCAGCACCACTGGCATCTGAACATTCCTTTCAGGGTCTGAGAGTGGGTTGACCAAACATGCCAATGTCACCACAGCTGGCACCCACCCACATGTGCCAACTGTGGGCCATGGAACTGGCCTGCCCATTTCATTGCAGCCTCTACCAACGCCAAGATGGGTTGCCTTAACACTGCTGTCACAATTGTCCACTTTATACTCACTGTCCAGGGGTCCAAGAACCAGTCTACCCCCACCCACTGCTGTCACTACTGGCATATGAGCAAGCCACTAGGAGGCCTAAGAATTGGCCTGCTTGGGTTCTGTAACAACAGAGTGAGCATACACCATTCTGGGATTCAAGGAAAGGCACACTCAGCTAACCATTGAAACTACTGGAGCCTGAAGACTGGCCCACCTGGCATTCTAGTTTCAGAAACACTTCATCACAGCCTCCATTTATAAGTGTACCCCAAGACACCAAGGAAATCACAGATACTGTTTACAGCTGAAGAAATAACACAGAGACTACATACACTATTGCATGGGCACAAACTCAAAGCCAAAGTACCTTATTCAACCAAAACCACATATATATCTTCAGGAAAAAATCCTCCTATAAAAAAGCAAATTCAAAAAATTGGAAGAAATGACTATTACACGAGATATGCACATATCCAGGTAAGGACATGAGAAATATTAAAAAGGAAAAAAAAAAAAAAAATACACCTCCAAAGGAATAAAATCATTCTCCAGTAACAGAACCCAAACAAAGAGAAATTAACAAAATCCTAAAGAATTCAAAATACTGATTTTAAAGAAAGATACGAGATAATTCTGAAAAAAATACAAAGATATCAGACAAACAAGGATATGAATGAAAAATTTACAGAAGAAGTCTATATTTAAAAAAGAACAAAACAGATATTCTGGAATCAAAAAATTCATTGAATGAAATAAAAAATATATTGAAAGCTTCAATAATGGACTAGATTAAGCAGAAGGAAGAAACTCAGAACTTGAACACAGGTGTTTAAAAATAATCCAGTCAGACAAAAATTAACAAAAATAAATTTAAAAAGAACATGCAAAGAAGTCATGTATTTGGAACAACTTAAAATCATCAAGTATTCAAATTATTGGTGTCCCTGACAGCAAAGACACAATGAAAGGGTTAGAAAGCCTATTTAATGAAATAATAGATTTAAAAAATCCCCAACTCTAGCAAGAGACTTAGACATTTAGATAGGGGAAGCTCAAAGTCCTCCAAACACATATAATGAAAAAAAGTGTTCTTTCCAGGGGCCCAGCTAGACAGAATTATATTATGGCATATTATAGTCACACTGTCTAAAGTCAGACAAAGAGATAATTCTAAAAGTATCAAGGGAAAAACATCCAGTCACCTATAAAGATACCCAAACGAGACTAAGATCATGTTTCTCAGCAGAAATCTTACAGGCCAGGAAAGAATGGGGTGACATACTCAAAGTGCTGAAAGAATAAAATAAACTGCCACCCAGGGAAACTATATTATCCTTCATAAATGGACAAGTAAAGTCTTTCTCAGACAAGACAATGGTGAAAGAATTCATCACCACTAGACTGGCATTAAAATAAATGATCAAGAGAATCTTAAACTTGAACGTGAAAACATGACATTTACCATAATGAAAACACATTAAAGTATAAAATGCACTGACAAACCAAAGACACAACAGAAGAAGAAAAAGGATTTGAATGGTGCCACTACAGAAAACCACCAAACCACAATAAAAACAATAAGAGAGGGGAAAAGAAAGTATATATAAACAATCAGAAAACAACAATATGATTGAAACAAAATCTCACATATCAATAATCTGAAATGTAAATAGATTAAATTCTATATTTAAAATATATAGCCTGAGTGATGGATAAAGAAGCATAATCTAATATACACTATCTATAAGAAACACATTTTACTTGTTAAAAAAACCATATAGACTCAATCTAAAAGGATGAAAAAAGATATTCCACACCAAGAAAAGCACCAAAGCAATAAGGAGTAGCTATACTTACATCAGATAAAAGAGACTTTCAAGCAACAAAAGTAAAAAAAAAAAAAAAAAAAAAAAAAAAAAAAAAAAAAAAAAAAAAAAATTATATAATGATAAAGAAATTAATCCAGCAAGAAAAAAGAACAATCATACACACACACACACACACACACACACACATATATATATGCACCCAACACGAGCATGCAGATTCATACAGTAATTATTACTAGAGATAAAGAGAGGTATAACAATATAACAGTGAGAGACTTCAACATCCCATTCTCAGCATTAGAAAAATCATCTAGAAAGAAAATCAATGAAGAAACATTAGGTTTAAACCAGACTTTGGACCAAATGGATCTAACAAACATTTACAGAGAATTGTATCCAACTACAGAATGTACATTCTTCTCATCAGCACGTGAAACATTTTCCAGGATAGACCACATGTTAGGCCACAAAACATGTCTCAAAAATTTTGTTCAAAATCAACATTATATAAAGTATATTTTCAGACCATGGAATAAAATCAGAAATCAATACCAAGAGGAACTCTGGAAACTCTACAAATATATTGAAAGTAAACAGTATGCTCCTTAATGATCATGTGGTTTTGCTGTACCCACTCCCAAATCTCATCTTGAATCGTAATTGCCATAATCCCCAGGTGTTGTGGAAAGGACTCAGTGGGAGATAATTAAATCACGGTACCGGTTTCCCTCATGCTATTCTTGTGATAGTGAGTAAGTTCTCATGAAATCTGATGGTTTTACAAGGGGCTTCCTGCTTCACTCAGCTCTCATTCTTCTCTCTCCTGCCACCATGTGAAGAAAGATGTGTTTGCTTCCTCTTCTGCCGTGATTGTAAGTTCCCTTAGGCCTCCACAGCCATGACAAACTGTAAGTCAATTAAAACTCTTTTCTTTTTAAATTACCCAGTCTTGGGTATGTCTTTATTAGCAGTGTGAGAATGGACTAATACATTGGATCAATGAAGAAATTAAGATAGAAATTTTTAACATGTCAGAAAAAAAGAAAATTGAAACACAACATACCAATACTTGTGAGATACAGCAAAAGTAGTAGTAAGAGGAAAGTTTGTAGCAATAAATGTTTACATAAAAAAGGATAAATATTTCAAATAACCTAATGATACACCCCAAGGAACTAGAACAGCCAGAACAAACAAAATTAGTAGAAGGAAAGAATTAATAAATATCAGAGAAGAATTAAATAAAATAAAGACTAAAGAAGCAATAAAAACTATCAACAAAACAAAAAGTTTGCTCTTCAAAATAATAAACAAAACTGATAAACAACTAGCTTGACTAATGAAGAAACAGGAGATAAAACCCAAATAAATTCAGAAATGAAAAAGGAGACATTACAGCTGATAACACAAAAATACAAAAGCTCATCAAAAACTGTGATGAACAACTATATGCTAACAAACTGGGAAATCAAGAGAAAATCGGTAAATTCCTGGAAACATGCAGCCTCCCAAAATTGAATCAGGAAAAAATAAAAAACCTGAATAGATCAATTGCAAGTAGCGAGATTGAATCAGTAGCCAAAAGTCTTCCAAAAAAGAAAAGTCCAGGACTGGAAGGAGTCACAGCCAAATTCTACTGAACGTATAAGGAAGAGCTTATACCAATGCTCCTGAAATTGTTGCAAAAAATTAAACAGAAGGGAACTCTCCCTAATTCATTTTACAAGACCAGCACTAACTTGATGCCAAAATCAAACAAAAACAAAATAAAAATACTATAGGCCATTATCTCTGAAGAATGTAGGCACAAAAATTTTAAACAAAATACTAGCAAACCAAATTCAACAGAACATTAAAAAGATAATACACCATGACCAAGTGGAATTTATATCAGGAATGCAAGGGTAACTCAACATACACAAATCAATAAACGTGATATATCACATATCAACAGAATGAAGGACAAGAGCCATATGATCATATTAAAAGATGAAGAAAAACATTTGGTAAGATTCAATCTTCCTTTATGATAAAAAAAACTGTCAAGAAACTAGGAAAAGAAGGAATATATCTCAAAAAAATAAGGGTCATATACAACAAACCCAATGCTAACATCATACTGAATGAGAAAAAGCTTAAAACATTCTCTGCAAGATACGGAACAAGACTAGGATGGTTGCCTTCACCACTCCTATTCAACATACCACTGGAAGTCCTGGCCAGAGCAATCAATGCAAGAGAAAAAAAAAATTAATGAAATGTATCAAATTAAATAAGAGAAAGGCATATTATCCTTCTTTGCTGATGGTATTATTTTACATGTAGATAAACCTAAGATTTGATAAATAAATGCTGTAAAGTTGCAAGACACAAAACCAACATACAAAAATCAGTAGTATTTCTATGCATCAATAATGAAGTAGCTGAGAAAGAAATCAAGATGACAACCTATTTGCAATAGTTTCAAAAAAAAAAAGCTTAGGAATACATTTAACCAAGAAGTGAAAAATTTCTACAAGGAAACTAAAAATAACACTGATGAAAGAAACTGAAGAGGACACAAACAAATGGAAATACATCCTTTGCTAGTGGAGCAGGAGAATTAGTATCATTAAAATGGCCACAATCTCAAAGCAGTTTACAGATTCAATGTAATCCCTACCAAAATACCAACATCATTTTTTCACGGAATTAGAAAAAGTAATCCTAAAATTTGTATGGAACCAAAAGGGAGCACAGATGGCCAAAACAATCCCAAGCAAAAACAATAAAACCAAAGGCATCACACTACTTGACTTCAGAATATATTACAGTGCTATAGTAACTAGACAGCATGATATTGGTAGAGAAAACAGATATATAGACCAATGGAACATAATAGAGAACCCAGAAACAAATTTGCATGTTCATAACCAACTGATTTTTGATAAAGACACTGTAAAAATTCAGTGGGGAAAGGATGGTGTCTTCAAGAAATGGTGCTGGAAAAATTAGATAGTCCACGTGCAAAATGAAACTAGACTTTTATCTCCCCTCGTATACGAAAATAAACTCAAGATGCATTAAAGACTTAAACATAAGACTTGAAACTATATATAACTACTAAAAAAAACCTTAGGGAAAACACTCGAAGATGTTGGTTTAAGCAAAGATTTTATGGCTAGGATCTTAAATGCACAGATAACTGTAAGAAAAATATACAATGGAAGTATATTAAACTTAAAAGCTTCTGCACAGCAAAGCTAACAACCTGTCAAGCAGGAGAAAGTATTTGCAAACGATTCAACAGACGAGACTTATATCCAGAATATACAAGGAACTCAACAACTCAACAACAGCAACAAAAAACACCATTAAAAAGTGGGCTAAAAGTATAACTAGATGTTTCTTAAGATATACAAATGGCCAACAGGCATATGAAAAAATGTTCAACATCTCTAATCATCAGAGAAATGCAAATCAAAACCACAATGAGATATCATCTTACAGCAGATATAATGGCTTTTATTAAAATGATAAAAAATACCAGATGCTGGCCAGGATTTGGGGAAGAATGAACTATTCTACAGGGTTGGTGGGAATGTAAACTAGTACAACCACTATGGAAAACAGTATAGAGATTTCTCAGAAAACTAAAAATAGAACTACCATAAAATCTAGCAATCCCACTGCTGCATATTTATCCAAAGGAAAAGAAACCTCTAAACCAAAAGGATACCTGCATGTTTATCACAGCACCACTCACAACAGCAAAGATAGGGAATCACCCTCAGTGTCCATTGATGGATGAATAGATAAAGAAAATGTGGTGTATATACACAATGAAATATTATTTGGCCATATAAAGGAACAATTGCATATCATTTCCAGCAACAGAAATGGAACTGGAGATCATTATGGTAAGTGAAATAAGCTAGGCACAGAAAGACAGATATTACATGTTCTCAATTATATGTGAGAGCTAATAAAGATGATCGCAAGAAGACAGAGAACAGAATGATAAATTCCAGAGGCTGGGAAGGGTGTGTGGGTAGGAGACGGGGATAAAGAGAAGTTGATCAGAGGATACGAACATACAGTTAGATAGCATAAATCAGCCACCATATTTAATAGCAGAATAGAGTGACTACAGTTAGCAATAATGCATTATATATTTCAAAGTAGAAGAGAGGATATCACCAACACACAGAAGCGATACATATTCAAAGTTATGGATACCCCAAATACCCTGACTCAAGCATTATACATACCATGCATGTAAGAAATACATGTCCCCATAAATATGTAAAATATTTTGTAAATATGTAAAATATTTTGTATCAATAATAAGTAAATAAATAAAAATAAAGACTAGAAAAGAGAAACACACACAGATCTTTCAATGTTCATGTTCATACAGCACATATATAGGGGACCTGAGACATGAAGCAAGTTAGTTAAACTACAGAGCCTTCCCCTTAATTACTGCCCTATACTGGGTAGAAAAAGGCAACACATACAACCTTTAAAAAGAGGTAATATAGCATGGAGATTGAAGGCATAGACTCCTCAAGTCAATTGTCTAAGTTGACATTCTAGCTTCTGCTATTTGTTTTTGGGCAAGTTGTTTAATCAGTTCATATATCGGGTTCTTCAACAGTATGATAAAATAATAATAGTAATTACCTCATAATTTAGTGTTAAGATTCAGTGAACACATAAAGTTCTAAAAACTACTAATGTTATATAATAAACCACAGAAAGTAGTGTAAAATTATTTGCTATCATTGTTATTGTTTCTTCTGAAAGCAGATGTAATCACACTGTCTCTCTTGAGGAATATAAATAGCACATCCCTATAGGGTCACTGAAGCTCAGGTTTTATTCTGAACAATGCTAAGATATTTCTTCAGTTAGCCATGGGACTCTAAATACATGCCTCTCCCTAAACCAGTTGGATTCATGCTGCCTGCACATGTGCTCAGATTGTTTCCCCAACTTTCCTTTGTCCTGAACTGACTCTTACAATAACTTCCCTGTGTGGACTGTATTTTTGGTGTGTCTACCTTGCAACAGACAAAGACTACTTTAATCATTTAATAATGCTGCCATATTTTAACTTAAATGTGTAAAGTAAATATGCATCTATATGTGTGTGGGTACACATGCACACACACCACACACACACTTCATTTCTACATTTTTTTCTTTACACTGCTCACTTTTTAGGTTTTTATTCGTGTCATTTTGTTCTAGTGCTCTCCCATTCTCCCTTGTATGGTTCTGTATGTTTATCTTTGTTTTTCAATGTTAATGAGGTACAAAAGTCAAATAAAAATTGTATAAATAAAAATTGTATATATTTAAGGTATAGAACTTGAATTAATATATTTTTAATGTATGTATATATACAATGTATGTATATACATATGAAATACTATGTAGATATATACATACATACTTTTAAAAAAATCACCACAGTTAAGCTCATTAACATATCCATCACCTCAGATAGTTATTATTTATTTTTTCCCTTCTCCGCAATGAGAACACACTTAAGATTTACCTTCTTAGCTAATTTCAAGTATACAATACAGTATTGTTAAAAACAGTCACTAGGCTTTACTTTGACTCTCACTTTATGAAAGGTGAGTTTTGAAATCTAAAATTGTGAAATTAAAGTGGATTTATGTACAGTGATAGGGCTAATAGAGATGCAAAATATGAATGCATAAATCGTTACATTTTTCTCTATTTATTACACATTCCTTCAGATTGTTTAATGTGTCATTAAACATCAAGTCCGATGTCAGCATTAGAAAGTATCTAATTTTGTTTCCTAACAAAAGTGAATTCATAAACTGTGATTTATCTTTCACTGACATTACTACATTAGTGTGAGTTGTTGATAAGCTAATTTACAATGGTAGACAAGATCAAGGCTTACCCTAAGGCTGATTTATCATAGTTCCTATATTTGCTAACAGGCTGGCATGTGAAGCCTTTGGAAATATAATGAATTTACAATGTTTACCCATTATCTCACACCAGGTGATTAGTTAACCTACTCCTTGTATATTTATATTCTTTTATATTGAGTTCCAGCAGCAAATATTTAGAGTTGTGATACATCAGTAGAATAAATTTCAAATATTCAAATGTTTAGCCATTGTGAAAATAAATACAATCATCTACCATAATTTATTTTACTTTTAGTTTACTATACTAGTTTACATTCATTTTATGAAATTAATTACAAATCATCAAAAAAAAAAAACAGCCTACAATTTTAGAGTTCAAAGGAAACCTTAGAAATGGTGTTGTTCAGCTTTATTTTATAGACACAACAAATGACAAAAACTGGGAAGTAATTTGCTCACTGTAACAAAGCTAGTTTGAAACAGCAGTTGGACTCAGTTTCTCAAAATCTTTTAATGTGATTAAAAAAAAAACCCTTCATTAGTCACTACATCATATTTTCCTGAAATTATGATATTTGCTTTGCATCTATGAATCGTTGTTCATAACAATACATCTTCCAGGAAAAGGCATTTTTATAAGTGCTTAACAAAGTAAATGATACTTTATATTTACTGTTATTTGATAAAAAGAAAGATACATACACTGGGGTGGTAAAATCACCCAGAACTATTTCAAGAATAGATGGTAACATTCACATTAGAAAGTTTTAAGAGAGCCATTCTTATTGTTTATTGTGTTCCGTAGATGGCATACATAAAAAAGAATTGAATATAGTTCATAGAAATAAATTTAAAAATTACATAAATTGCGTATGCCAAAATAAATTTAGGGAGTTACGGTATAACCAGTTTAACATCATGGTTTAGTTATCAAACATACCATGTTTCAGTAATTCTAGGGAAAATTTATTTTTCACATTCGTGTACATGTTAGAATTATCCTCCTAAATTTAGTATATCACAGCGATCTTTGAGTGTATATGTCCATGAAGATTTAATTAAGAAACACAATTCTTTGGGTCATATACTCAACTTTTCTGGCCATTTAAACCCTTTCTACTTGACTGAATTTGAGCTGAGATGCCCATAGTAATGCTAATCTGATGATGTTTGTTGAAATATTAAGGAATGCCTTAATTCTTAGACTAAGTCCAATATCTGTCCTAAAAGCCGACCTAGACCTAGCATGTGGATAGAATGTTATAGTATTACATTATTTCCTTTTAAGGAATTATATCAGTGTGAGAAATCAAGCCCATGCTGTAAGTTTCAATTCTCAAAACAAACTTTAATACTTCATGGTTTCATTTATTTTCTATAAGATGCACCTTTCTGTTTCTAAGTGGAAAAAGACATTAAAAAGTCTCCCTAAAGAATATTTTGGGATTTGAAACAAGTAGTTCTGACAGAGATAATAGTTTGAGAAATGAAAAATGAAAGCATCAGAAGATTTATTATTCAAATTCCTTTGATAACACATTTGTTTTAAACTTTTAAATTATGTTTTGATCATTACTATGATTTGAATGTGTCTCCCAAAATTTCGTCTGTTGGAATGTTAATTCACAATTCAACAAACGGTGTTGGAGGGTGGGGCCTATTAATAGGTGATTTTGCCATGAGGGCAGAGCCCTTATGAATGGCTTAATGTCATCGTCACAGAACTTGGTTAGTTATTGTGAGTGAGTTGTTATGAAGTGAATCTGGACTCTAGTGCCTCTCTCTGTCTTACATGCTCATTTGACATTTTGCTATGTTATGAAGCAGCACAAAGGCCCTTGCCAGATGCTGGCACCATGTTCTTCAATTTTGCAGCCTCAAGATCCGCGAGAAACGAATTTCTTTGCTTAATAAATTATCCAGTCTGCAGTGTTCTATTAGAGCAGCAGGAAAGGAACTAAGATAATCATTAACTGTAGATTTTACATATTTTAAATATAGGATCAACTTGAGATATAAGTTTTAACTTTAAATGTTTTAAATATTTTTTTCACAGTGTAAAAATAGCTCAACTAATAAAAATTGCACTCATATAAAATACACTAAGAATATTTATATGTGAAATTATCTTGTTAAAATTTAGGTGGAATGTTAAAGGGTTCCAAATGTAAGCAAAACATATCTGAGCTGGAATAAAATTAGTTTATACAACTGGATATGGCATATTTCCAAAACAATTTTACTTTTCACAGTGTTTCTACTATTTATATCATTTTATAAGTGGGATAGTAGATTAAGGTCCTGGTAGCCAGGCAAGAAGAGATGGGGTACCTAAAAGAATAAATAAATCACTGTAGATGACTGAATAAAGTAACAAAGAAATGAGGGAAATTCAAGGTTGATGTGAAGATTTCAAATCTAGGTTGATGTTACAAGTATAAGAAAGAGGGAAATCAGACATGATGAAATAGAGAAAAGCTGTCTGTTTTGGAGAAGTTGAATTGAGAAGTAAAGGTAATCAATAGAATGCTTTAGATATAGTCCTTAAAGCACAGCAATATGTCAGTTTGAAAATAAGTGTTGGAGACCAATGGATAATTTTATTTTGTTTTTCTCAAGCTATGTTTATTTCAGAATGTTTAAAAATCTTTCCTGGCTGACTTAATTATTTACAGAAGTGTATATTACAAATTATTCATTCATCAGTTGTTTCTACTTTCGGGTCATTTCTACTTTTTAGGCTAACATGAATAATACTGCTATTGAAATTTATGTTGAGGGTTTTTTGAATTTCAGTTTTTTTAGTTAAAAAAGTATTTGGGGTGGCCAGGTGTGGTAGCTCACGCCTGTAATCCCAGCACTTTGGGAGGTCAAGGCAGGTGGATCATGAAGTCAGGAGTTCAACACCAGCCTGACCAACATGGTGAAACCCCGTCTCTACTACAAATACAAAAATTAGCTGGGCATGGTGGTGCACACCTGTAATCCGAGTTGCTCAGGAGGCTGAGGCAGGAGAATCTCTCCAACCCGGGAGGCAGAGGTTGCAGTGAGCCAAAATTGTGCCACTGCACTGCGGCCTGGGTGACAGGTAACACTCTGTCTCAAAAAAAAGTATTTTTTTAAAGACAGAGTCTTGTTGTGTTGCCCAGGCTGGATTCCAACTCCTGGACTCAAGCAACACTACTGCCCCTATCTCCCAAGTAGCTAGAATGAAAGGTGTGTGCCACCACGCCTGACAAGTGTGTAGAAATTTTTGTGTCAACATATTTTCATTTGTAAGAGATGTATACTTATCAGTGAAATTTCTGGGTCATGTGCAGCCATGTCTAACATTTAAAGGAACTGCTAGGATGCTTTTTATAGTGGCTGCATCATTTTCCTTTTTTAAAAAAAAAATTTATTATACTTCAAGTTCTAGGGTACATGTGCACGATGTGCAGGTTTTTTACATATGTATATATACATCATGTTGGTGTGCTGAACCCATTAACTCGTCATTTACATTAGGTATATCTCCAAATGCTATACCTCCCACCTCCCCTCACTCCACGAAAGGACCCAGTGTGTGATGTTCCCCATCCTGTGTCCAAGTGTTCTCATTGTTCAATTCCCACCTATGACTGAGAACATGCGGTGTTTGGTTTTCTGTTCTTGCGATAGTTTGCTGAGAATGATGGTTTCCAGCTGCATCCATGTCCCTACAGAGGACATGAACTCATCCTTTTCTGTGGCTACATAGCATTCCTTGGTGTATATGTGCCACATTTTCTTAATCCAGTCTGCCATTGATGGACATTTGGGTTGGCTCTAAGTCTTTGCTATTGTGAATAGTGCCGCAATAAACATACGTGTGCATGTGTCTTTACAGCAGCATGATTTATAATCCTTTGGGTATATACCCAGTAATGGGATGGCTAGGTCAAATGGTATTTCTAGTTCTAGATCCTTGTGGAATCGCCATACTGTCTTCCACAATGGTTCAACTAGTTTACAGTCCCACGAACAGTGTAAAAGTGTTCCTATTTCTCCACATCCTCTCCAGAACCTGTTGTTTCCTGATTTTTTTTAATGATGGCCATTCTAACTGGTGTGAGATGGTATCTCATTGTGGTTTTGATTTGCATTTCTCTGATGGTGAGTGTTGATGAGCATTTTTTCATGTGTCTGTTGGCTGCATAAATGTCTTCTTTTGAGAAGTGTCTGTTCATATCTTTTGCCAACTTTTTGATGGGGTTGTTTGTTTTTTTTCTTGTAAATTTTTTCGAGTTCTTTGTAGGTTCTGGATATTAGGCCTTTGTCAGATGAGTAGATTGCAAAAACTTTCTCTCATTCTGTAGGTTTCCTGTTCACCCTGATCATAGTTTCTTTTGCTGTGCAGAAGTTCTTTAATTTAATTAGATTCCATTTGTCAATTTTGGCTTTTGTTGCCATTGTTTTTGGTGTTTTAGACATGAAGTCCTTGCTCATGCCTATGTCCTGAATGGTATTGCCTAGGTTTTCTTCTAGGGTTTTTATGGTTTTAGTTCTAACATTTAAGTCTCTGATCCATCTTGAATTAATTTTCATATAAGGTGTATGGAAGGGATCCAGTTTCAGCTTTCTACATATGGCTAGCCAGTTTTCCCGGCACCATTTATTAAATACAGAATCCTTTCCCCATTTCTAGTTTTTGTCAGTTTTGTCAAAGATCAGATGGTTGTAGATGTGTGGTATTAATTCTGAGGGCTCTGTCTGCTCCATTGGTCTATATCTCTGTTTTGGTACCAGTATCATGCTGTTTTGGTTACTGTAGCCTTGTAGTATAATTTGAAGACAGGTAGCGTGTGATGCCTCCAGCTTTGTTCTTTTGGTTTAGGATTGTCTTGGCAATGCGGGCTCTTTTTTGGTTCCATATCAACTTTAAAGTGGTTTTTTCCAATTCTGTGAAGAAAGTCAATGTTAGCTTAATGGGGATAGCATTCAATCTATAAATTACCTTGGGCAGTATGGCCATTTTCATGATATTGATTCTTCCTATCCAAGAGCATGGAATGTTCTCCCATTTGTTTGTGTCCTCTTTTATTAGCTTGGTTTATAGTTCTCTTTGAAGAGGTCCTTCATGTCCCTTGTAAGTTGGATTCCTAGTTATTTTATTCTATTTGAAGCAATTGTGAATGGGAGTTCACTCATGATTTGGCTCCCTGTTTGTCTGTTACTGGTGCATAAGAATGCTTGTGATTTTTGCACATTGATTTTGTATCCTGAGACATTGCTGAAATTGTTTACCAGCTTAAGGAGATTTTGGGCTGAGACAATGGGATTTTCTAAATATACAATCATGTCATCTGCAAACAGGGACAATTTGACTTCTTCTTTTCCTAATTGAATGTCCTTTATTTCTTTCTCTGCCTGATTGCCCTGTCCAGAACATCCAACACTACGTTGAATAGGAGTGGAGAGAGAGGGCATCTCTGTCTTGTGCCAGTTTTCAAAGGGAATGCTTCCAGTTTTTGCCCATTCAGTATGATATTGGCTGTGGGTTTGTCATAAATAGTTCTTATTATTTTGAGATACATTCCATCAATATTATCAAGAGTTTTTAGCATGAACGTCTGTTGAATTTTATCAAAGGCCTTTTCTGCATCTATTGAGATAATCATGTGGTTTTTGTTTGGTTCTGTTTATATTCTGGATTACATTTATTGATTTGCATATATTGAACCAGCCTTGCATCCTCCCAGGGATGAAGCCCACTTGATCAGGGTGGATAAGCTTTTTGATGTGCTGCTGGATTCAGTTTGCCAGTATTTTACTGAGGATTTCTGCATCGATGTTCATCAGGGATATTGTTCTAAAATTCTCTTTGTGTGTGTGTGTGTCTCTGCCAGGCTTTGGTATCAGGATGATGTTGGCCTCGTAAAATGAGTTAGGGAGGATTCCCTCTTTTTCTATTGATTGGAATAGTTTCAGAAGGAATGGTACTAGCTCCTCCTTGTGCCTCTGGTAGAATTCGGCTGTGAATCCATCTGGTGCTGGACTTTTTTTGGTTGGTAGGCTATTAATTATCGCCTCAATCTCAGAGCCTGCTATTGGTCTATTCAGGGATTCAACTTCTTCCTGGTTTAGTCTTGGGAGAGTGTATGTGTCCAGGAATTTACCCATTTCTTCTAGGTTTTCTAAGTTTATTTGTGTACAGGTGTTTATAGTACTATCTGATGGTAGTTTGTATCTCTGTGAGATTCATGGTGATATCACCTTTATCATTTTTTATTGCATCTATTTGATTCTTCCCTCTCTTCTTCTTTATTAATCTTGCTAGTGGTCTATCAATTTTGTTGAACTTTTCACAAAACCAGCTCCTGGATTCATTGGTTTTTTGGAGGGTTTTTTTTTTTTGGGTCTCTATCTCCTTCAGTTCTGCTCTGATCTTAGTTATTTCTTGCCTTCTGCTAGCTTTTGAATGTGTTTGCTCTTGCTTCTCTAGTTCTTTTAATTTTTGATGTTAAGGTGTCAATTTTAGATCTTTGCTGCTTTCTCTTGTGGGCATTTAGTGCTATAAATTTCCCTCTACACACTGCTTTAAATGTGCCCCAGAGATTCTGGTATGTTGTATCTTTGTTCTCATTGGTTTCAAAGAACATCTTTATGTCTGCCTTCATTTCGTTATGTACCCAGTAGTCATTCAGGAGCAGGTTATTCAGTTTCCATGTAGTTGAGCAGTTTTGAGTAAGTTTCTTTATCCTGAGTTCTAGTTTGATTGCACTGTGGTCTGAAAGACAGTTTGTTATAATTTCTATTCTTTTACATTTGCTGGGGAGTGCTTTACTTCCAACTGTGTGGTCAATTTTAGAATAAGTGCAATGTGTTGCTGAGAAGAATGTATATTCCGTTGATTTGGGGTGGAGAGTTCTGTAGATGTCTATTAGGTCCACTTGGTGCAGAGCTGAGTTCAATTCCTGGATATCCTTGTTAACTTTCTGTCTCGTTGATCTGTCTAATGTTGACAGCAGAGTGTTAAAGTCTCCCATTATTATTGTGTTGGAGTCTAAGTGTCTTTGTAAGTCTCTAAGGACTTGCTTTATGAATCTGGGTGCTCCTGTATTGGGTGCAGATATATTTAGAATAGTTAGCTCTTCCTGATGAATTGATCCCTTTTCCATTACTTAATGGCCTTCTTTGTCTCTTTTGATTTTTGTTGGTTTAAAGTCTGTTTTATCAGAGACTAGTATTGCAACCCCTGCCTTTTTCTGTTTTCCATTTGCTTGGTAGATCTTCCTCCATCCCTTTATTTTGAGCCTATGTGCGTCTCTGCATGTGAGATGGGTCTCCTGAATACAGCGCATTGATGGGTCTTGAATTTTTATACAATTTACCAGTCTGTGTCTTTTAATGGGACCATTTAGTCCATTTACATTGAAGGTTAATATTGTTATGTGTGAATTTGATCCTGTCATTATGATATTAGCTGGTTATTTTGCTCGTTAATTGATGCAGTTTCTTCCTAGCATTGATGGTCTTTACATTTTGGCATGTTTTTGCAATGACTAGTACCAGTTGTTGCTTTCCATGTTTAGTGCTTCCTTCAGGCGCTCTTGTAGGGCAGGCCTGGTGGTGACAAAATCTCTCAGTATTTGCTTGTCTGTAAAGGATTTTATTTCTCCTTCACTTATGAAGCTTAGTTTGGCTGGATATGGAATTCTGGGTTGAAAATTATTTTGTTTAACACTGTTGAATATTGGACCCCCACTCTCTTGTGGCTTGGAGAGTTTCTGCTGAGAGATCTGTTGTTTGTCTGATGGGGTTCTCTTGATGGGTAACCCGACTTTTCTCTCTGGCTTCCTTTAACATTTTTTCCTTCACTTCTACTTTGGTGGATCTGACAATTATGTGTCTTGGAGTTGCTCTTCTCAAGGAGTATCATTATGGTGTTCTCTCTGTTTTCTGAATTTGAATGTTGGCCTGCCTTGCTAGGTTGGGGAAGTTCTACTGGATAATCTCCTGAAGAGTGTTTTCCAACTTGGCTCCATTCTCCCTGTCACTTTCAGGTACACCAATCAGATTTGGATTTGGTCTTTTCACATAGTCCCATATTTCTTGGAGGCTTTGTTCATTTCTTTTTACTCTTTTTTCTCTAAACTTCTCTTCTCACTTCATTTCATTCATTTGATCTTCAATCACTGATACCCTTTCTTCCAGTTGATCAAATTGGTTACTGAAGCTTGTGCATTTTTCACATAGTTCCTGTGCCATGGTTTTCAGCTCTATCATGTCATATAAGGACTTCTCTACATTGGTTATTCTAGTTAGCCATTCGTCTAATCTTTTTGCAAGGTTTTTAGCTTCTTTGCGATGGGTTCAAACTTCTTCCTTTAGCTCAGAGAAGTTTGATTGTCTGAAGTCTTCTTCTCTCAACTCGTCAAAGTCATTCTCCATCCAGCTTTGTTCCATTGCCAGCGAAGAGCTGCGTTCCTTTGGAGGGGGAGAGGTGCTCTGATTTTTAGAATTTTCAGATTTTCTGCTCTGTTTTTTCCCCATCTTTGTGGTTTTGTCTACCTTTGGTCTTTGATGATGGTGACATACAGATGGGGTTTTGGTGTGGATGTCCTTTCTGTTTGTTAGTTTTCCTTCTAACAGTCAGGACCCTCAGCTGCAGGTCTGTTGCAGTTTGCTCAAGGTCCACTCCAGACCCTGTTTGCCTGGGTATCAGCAGCAGAGGCTGCAGAAGAGTGAATATTGCTGAACAGCAAATGTTGCTGCCTGATAATTCCTCTGGAAACTTTGTCTCAGAGGGGTACCCAGCCATCTGAGGTGTCTGTCTGCCCCTACTTGGGGGTGCCTCCCAGTTAGGCTACTCGGGGGGTCAGGGACCCACTTGAGGAGGCAGTCTGTCCATTCTGAGATCTCAAACTCCATGCTGGGAGAAGCACTACTCTCTTCAAAGCTGTCACACAGGGACGTTTAAATCTGCAGAGGTTTCTGCTGCCTTTTGTTTGGCTATGCACTGTCCCCAGAGGTGGAGTCTACAGAGGCAGGCAGGGTTCCCTCAGCTGTAGTGGGCTCCACCCAGTTCCAGCTTCCCGGCTTCTTTGTTTACCTACTTAAGCCTCAGCAATGGCGGGCACCCCTATCCCAGCCTCGCTGCCGCCTTGCAGTTAGATCTCAGACTGCTGTGCTAGCAATTAGGGAGGCCCCGTGGGCATGTGACCCTCTGAGCCAGGCATGGGATATTTGTGCCGTTTGCTAAGACCCTTGGAAAAGCACAGTATTAGGGTGGAAGTGACACAATTTTCCAGGTGCTGTGTGTCATGGTTTCCCTTGGCTAGGAAAGGGAATTGCCTTACCCCTTGTGCTTCCCAGGTAAGGTGATGCTTCGCTCTGCTTTGGCTCTCACTCACTGGGCTGCACTCACTGTTCTGCACCCACTGTCTGATGTGCCCCAGTGAGATGAACCCAGTTCTTCAGTTGAAAATGCAGAAATCACCCGTCTTCTGTGTCACTCACGCTAGGAGCTGTAGCCTGGAGCTGTTCCTATTTGCCCATCTTGGAACACTTATTTTCTATTAAAACCTCAGTGTATGATATTTCCAATTTCTGTTCATTTTGCTAACACTTGCCTTTATCTGTGTTTTTAGTTATATTCATTCTAGTGGGTATAAAGTCATATCTCATCCTGATTTTAATTTCTGTTTCTCAGATGGCTAATGATATTGAGCATTTTATATCACTTTTTTTCTTTTGCTGCTTATGTTTTGGTATCATATCTAAGAATCATTTCTCAAACCCAAGGTCATGAAGGTCTTCCCCTAAGAGTTTATCCTCTTAAGAGTTTTATAGTTGTAAGTCCCACATTTATGTCTTTGATCCACTTTGAGTAAATTTTTGTTTGTGGATATCTGCTTGTCTTGGTAGAATTCACTAGGGGCATTTATACTGTCCTCAATTAATTATCTGATATCTTTGTCAAACATAAATTGGTTATAAATATGAATGTTTATTTCTGTTCAATTGTTCTACACACCTTTTCTTGAGGTTGTACCAAATATTTAATTATTGGAGATTTATAATAAGTCTTGAAATTGGGAAGTGTAAGTCCTTCAGTTTTGCTGTTTTTCAAGATTATTTTGGATATTTTTGTGTCCTTGAATTTTCATATAAATGTTAAGGATCACTTTGTTAATTTCTCAAAAAAAAAAGAGCTAGGATTTTGGTAGAAATTACATTAAATCTGAAGATCAACTTGGTAATATTGGCATTTTAGCAAATAAAGTCTTCTGTAAAGATGAATTGTTTTTCTATATATTTACATTTTAAATTTCTTTCAATAATGTTTTATAAAATTTTAGTATAAGATTTGTACTTCTTTTGTTAAAATATTATTCATATTTTATTTTATGCTATTAAAAAGGAAATTGCCTTCTAATTTTCATTTCTCAGATTGCTCTTTACAAGTTTAGAGAAATGCAATTGATTTTTGTGTATTGATCTTGAATCATGCAACCTTGATGAACTCACTTACTAGTTCTAATAGTTTTTCAGTGAAACTCTTAAGATTTTCTGTATACAAAATCCTGTCATCTGCAAATAGATCTCTTTTCTACTCTGAATGCATATTATGTCATTTTATGCTTAATTGTCCAGTTTAGAATCTCCAATACAATGTTATATAGAAGTCATGAGAGCAGACATCTTGTTTCTGACTTTAAAGGAAAAGCACTCAGTCTTTCACCATTAGTATGATGTTAGTTGTAGGTTTTTCACAAATACCCTTGATTAGGTTACAGGTGTTGTGGGTTTCAGGTTAAAAGTATTTTTTTTGTGTGTGTGTGAAATTGTTTGCTTCTATATTCATAATAGATAATGTTTTGCTGATTTATTTGTATGACTTTGTCTTTTCTGGTATTAAGTTAACATTGGCTTAACTAAATGATATCAGAGGTGTCCTTTTCTCTTCCATTTTTGGAATAGTATATGACAAATTGTTTTAAATCCACTTAAAAAGTTTGAAAATTCACCAGGTAAGTCATATATGCTTGGGCTTTTTATTGTGGAAATTTTATTTTATTAAAAATTCAATCATTTCACATCTTGAAGGTATAGTCAGATGGTCTATTTTTTCTTGAGTCCATTTCAGTAGTTTTGTCTTTCTAGGAATTTGTATATTCATGTTAGTTATCTTATATTTTGGTCTACATTTATTCAAGATATTTCTTTTATTTCTATTAGGTCAGTAGAAATGACCCCTATTTTAATCCCTCTTTTATACTTTGATTCTCTTCTTTATTTTGTTTCCCTAGTGCAGCTAAAGATGTGTCAATTTCATTGATCCCCATTTTAATTTCACTATTGATATATTTAATTCTGTCATTTTACTTTATATTGATTGCTCTTGGATTTACAATATACATCTTTACTTCTGAGAAATTATTTCAAATTTATACTCAGTTCCAGTGCAATAAAGAAATTATCTCTATTTCAATTTCCCTTTACACACACATTACATTTGCAATAATAAATTGACATAATTATTGCTTTCTATAATCTTATGTCTATTAAAGAAGATGAGAGAAAAATGGAGAGTAAGTATATTTTTATAAAGTTTGCTATATAATTGTCCTTTCGTGTCAGTGGGGAATTTGTTCTAGGACCTCTTGCAGATACCAAAGTCTATGGATGCTCAAGAATCTGAAGTAAAAGAAGGTGTTATTTGCATATAACTTATGCACATCCTTCCCTGTACTTTAAATCATCTCTGAATTACTCATAATATCTAACATAATGTAAATGCTATGTAAATAGTTGTTATATGGTATTACTTAGGGAATAATCATGAGAAAAAAAATCTGTATATGTTTAGTACAGATACAATTAAAAAATAATAATTTTGATTCATGGTTGGTTAAATCCACAGATGCAAATCCATGGGTATGGAGGGACAACTGTATTACATTTCTTCTTTTTAATTTCTGGTTCTTTTCTTTTTTTTCTTTGTATTCAAATTACCATCTAATGTCAATATTCTTCCTCTAATACAGCATTAATCTCACCCATATTTAAGTTTTATAATTAAATATGCTGTTTTTCTATATATTATAGACCCAACAATACATAAACATTTATAAAATTGTTTTAAAATTCATTAAAAGAAAAGAGGAGGAAAATTGTACTGAGTATATTGTCTACCAGTCTGTTAGCAATGAATCACCTCTAATATTTTGTGGATTTTTTTTTTTTAATCTGGGAATATATTTGACATCGTATTTGAAAGATAATTTTCTGTATATTATATTCTTGTTTGAGAGTTTTTCTTTATTTTTTCTTTTAGCACGTTGTGTATACCACCTCATTGTTACTAAGCCTTCATTGTTTAGGTGGAGATGTTAGCAGTCAATCTTATTGGATTCCTTTGTAAATGTCTAGTTATTCTTCTTTTGTTGCTTTTAAATTTTTCTTTTTGTTTTTGTCTTTAATTTTCACTACAATATGTTTAGGTCTGAGTCTCTTTGTATTTATCCTACTAGGAGTTTTCTCAACTTCACATATGTGAAATTAATATTTTTATGAAATTGTGAGATATTCAGCCATTATTTCTTTTTTTTTTTTTTTTTTTTTTGAGACGGAGTCTTGCTCGGTAGCCCGGGCTGGAGTGCAGTGGCCGGATCTCAGCTCACTGCAAGCTCCGCCTCCCGGGTTTACGCCATTCTCCTGCCTCAGCCTCCCAAGTAGCTGGGACTACAGGCGCCCGCCACCACGCCCGGCTAGTTTTTTGTATTTTTAGTAGAGACGGGGTTTCACGGTGTTAGCCAGGATGGTCTCAATCTCCTGACCTCATGATCCGCCCGTCTCGGCCTCCCAAAGTGCTGGGATTACAGGCTTGAGCCACCGCGCCCGGCCCCAGCCATTATTTCTTAGACTATTTTTCGGCTCCTTCTCTCTCCTCTCTAGTACTCACATTATTTATATTTTATGTAATTAATGCTGTCCCTCATTTCCCTGAGTCTGTGTTCACTTCCTTCATAATCTTTTTTATTTTCTTCAAATTTGCATCATCTCTATCAAGCTGTCTTTGAAATTATTGATTCTTTCTTCTCCTTGTCCACATATTCTGGTGATTCCCTCTGGTGACTTTTTGTTTTCATTTTAGTTATTGTATGTTTTATTTCTAAAATCTCAATTTGGTTTATTTTCATAATTTATATTTATTTGTTGATATTCTCTGATGAACATTTCCATCAAAGTTTCCTTACTTCTCTATGCAGCATTTATTTAGTTTTTTTGAAAATCTTTATAATAAATTCTTTGAAATTTTTGTCTGTCAAATCAGCATCTAGGCCCTCTCACAGATAATTTCTGTTGTCTGCATTTATTCTTATATAAAGATTACATTTTTTGTATTACATTGTATATCTCATGAATTTTTGTGAAAAGTATACTTTTTAGGTTTTTTATATATATATATTATATATATATATAATTTCTGTTTTGTGTTTGTTTCTTTTCTTTTCTTTCTTTCTTTTTTTTTTTTTTTTTGTTTTTGAGACGGTCTCCCTCTATTCCCCAAGTTGGAGTGCAATGGCACAATCTCAGCTCACTGCAATCTCCACTTCATTTTCAAGCAATTATCCTGCCTCAGTCTCCCAGGTAGCTGGGATTACAGGTGCCTGCCACTACACCTGGCTAATTTTTTTGTATTTTTAATAGAGATGGGGTTTCACCATGTTGGCCAGGCTGGTCTCAAACTTGGCCTCAGGTGATGCACCCACCTTGTCCTCCCAAAGTGCTGGGATTACAAGCATGAGTCACTGTGCCTGGCTTAGGTAATATATTATACTAGGTCTAGATACTGATTTCCTCTAAGACTTGTTTATTGTTGGAGTGTGTGTGTGTGTGTGTGTGTGTGACAGGGAGAGAGAGAGAGACAAAAAGACAAACAGAGAGAGAGAGAGGGAGAGAGAAACAGAGAGAGAGAGAAACTCGGCTATTTCAGTAATGTCCACATTTCCCGCATGTTAAGCCTCTGGTGCTCTTTCTCAGGAGGTTCTGCCTTAGGCATGTACATAGCCACCCTGAGATGAGATAGATGGTTTTTGTAGAGCTTTCTTTGTGTCTTTCTCTGACCGATTTCTCTTCAGATTATCTGCCTTGTTTTGTATTATTCTCAGTCCAGTCTCAGTTAATTTGTGACGGATTGCTCTCTTAATTTCCAAAGTGGCCTCAGACACAAATTATATCTTAGTCTGATCCAATGACATGTGGATCCCTTTGCAGAGATAGGTTTAGAAGCCAGTCTTTGAGGCCTATTCTCACCCCTGGAGTGGTCTATTTAGCTATCTTTTTTTTTTTCCCTTGAACTCTGATAAACTGGTTAGCTTATGATTTAGTTGCTCCTTCTCAATGATCTACCAGCCTCCTCTTAATTACCATTTCAATCACTCTCTTAGGTTTAAATTTTATACACTCTGTTTTAAATAAATCCAGTTTTTTAAGGGACGCTTTGGAACTTTCTATCTTTATGAATTACCACATCCCCTGATTGTATTCTTTACACTAGTGCTCCAGAGTTGCAGGGGGCAGACAGCAGGCTGTTATGATGAATGGGGTGCTGGTCAGGAAGGTAGCCTCTCTCATTCTCGGCTTGCCTTTGCTTATATGGAACTTCTGCCCTATACACAAGCTGGGCAGAAGCAATCAGGTCCCCAATATTTTTAGACTGTTGATTCTTGGGTAGGTTCCTTGTCCTATGAGTGGTAGCTGAGTCGGGGAAGTGAAACTCTGATATCACAGTCACACTAGCTCTTGTATAGCCTTCGCAACTTGAAATTGAGGACAGAGGGTGTGGTATGAAAAATGCCTGCAGCCTGTACCTCCCAATGAGATACTGTTAAAATTGCCAGTATCAAAATGGAGTCACTTAACTTAAACTCTAACAAAATGTAGCTGAGAGCCAATGAAGGAAGGGCCCTCATACTTATATGTATGTCACAGAAACTGCCAAGGAGAACTTTTCTAACTGGAATTTTTAGTTAAACCACTTCTATGAAGAGCCTCTTCAAGTAACAATCAGTACCATCAATGAACAGATGTTACCTCCTGCAATAAGCCCCTGTAACAAATGATTTCTTTCAAAACAGCTTACATGGATTCCTCCTTTTTGTCTTTAAAAGATTCCTCTTGCCACAACACTCTGGGATGTGCCTAGGGGCTGCCATAAAATGCATATCCTAGATTGCAATCCTGTGCTATTCCTGAATAAACTTTGTTTTTGAGAGTTGGCCTCTCTGCCACTCAGTTTAGGTTGATAATACTGTATTCTTTAAGTGGAAGCTGAGGGAAAAGGAGCTGCAGGTTTTGACCACACATGTCTAGAGAGGAGTTTTGATATGCTGAGCTGGGGGATGCGGTGAGAAAGGGAGACAGCTCTTTGGCCAAGTGCCACAGACACTCACTGTTTTATTAAGATTTAGGTTGTTTTCATATTTTATTTTATTTTTCATTTTCTGTGTGTCCTTAGAACAATGTAGGGACATTTTAAGTGGTAGTTTGTTGGACTTAACATTTTTGATCAGTACAGTTTTGCTAACATGGAAAAATTTCCACGTTACCATTCTGGAAGTTGGGAACAATTTGAATGGAGCTGATATATCACATAATAGGAATGGCGAATATTTATAAGTTCAACAGGTATTTCTAGAAACCCCATTATATGCTGGAGGTAGTCATTAACCTCATTAACCTAAGAGGCAGGCTTTCATATATCCCATTTCTATTAAGAATACTGCTATGAAGATTGACATTAAATAATACATAAACAATACATAAAGTTAAGAATAACAGTAAGAAGTAATAAAAACAATAATATAAAATAGTATTACAGAGTACAGTGATAGATAGAGCCTGGATTGGGGGCAAGTGCAAAAATACTCCACATGGAGTGAATTGGGTAGGCTTTACTGTATGTGGTATTAGCACGGAGATTAGAAGATGAGAAGCGATGCATGTGAACAATCCAGGAAGATCATTTGAGATAAAGGAACATGCCAAAATGAAGTTTTAAATAATAATAATAGCTAATGATTTCATATACTGAATCATGTTATAGGTCTTAGTATAACTGTTTTATTTACACATTGTCACATGAAACTTTGAAAAATTGAAAGAAATAAATAATATGATATCTTTATTTTACAAACAATGACAGTGAGGTGAGAAATGGTGGAGCTGAGATTTAAATATAGGAATTCTGGTTCTAGCAACCATGCTGTTAAGCATTTATAGTGCTACCTCCCTTGAAATGTATTTATTATAAGATGGCATTTAAGACCTAACTGCCAAGTTTGGGAGTAAAATAAGACTTCTTGAGAAGAAGGCCCAGAGTTTCAATTATTATTTTTAGCTTTATGGCAGAAAGAATACAAAAAATGATAGTAGGCCATGTGGATAATAAGAGAAAGTGAAAGTTTCACTTTTTTTGCTTTTGTTATTGTTGTTCTTTAAAGGTTAATAATAATCCAAACAAAGAGCTACTAGAGACAGAGAAATTAAAGATTCAGGAGTGAGTATAGAAAATTGAATAAGGTCTCCTTGGTAGAAGGAATTGAGGTAGGCAGCATAGGTAGAGTTTAAGGTTGTAAGAGGCTATTTTTGTTATAAAAATGAAATTCTTTTCCAAGCTTAGAGGTTGAGACATTTTTCAATGTAGTAAGATAATTATATTTAAAGCTTAAAAGGACTTTGCAACTAGATGAGATAAAAAAGAAACAAGTACATTTACCTTATAGCAAATAGCAGTGTTGCCAAATACCAATGGATTATATAAACTCAATTAAAATGAATTATTATTAATAGTTTTTCACGTTAACAAAAATATGGATACATTTAAATATGATTAAAATAATTATGTTTCTGGAAGCTATTCTAAAATCTCATTTATCTAATCAATGCCTTCTATGTCTGTAGTGGAGTAAAGATTCACTTTACTTTCCAATTAATAAAGAAGATAAAAGAGATAAACTTTAGAGATAGGGCAGATGTAAGTAATAAAAAAAATCAAACAAATCATAGCCACATGTGGATTAGCTTATGTACCTGAAAAGAAAAATGTGTGCTATGATGAGATTCAATAATAGTTCAATTACAATAGATCTTATGGAGGGCCAGTTAAGGGTTTGAAACAAATATATCAAGTTCAAAAATAGTTTCTGAGAGTCAATTGAAGGCACTGACAAGCAATTATATATCTACATAGAAATCCAAAATCAAATAAAGTTGGCTTAGTTATCCATATAGCAGCTAATTGACCAGATGTATTCCAAAATAAGACAATCTCATATTTGCATCACAGAAGTAAATGAAATTGTTAAACCAATTTCTTCTAAATAAAGAGAGAGAATAAAATGAAATTTGCAAGCATTAAGATAAAATTCAATAGCTGACATGAAGCATTTGTGAAAATGTGAAGAGCTCATAGAAAACTAAGGAAAATACATTGCCTTAAATGTCCTTCAGAAAAATCTTTAAAAAGTGTCTAATATTGACTAAGAGTGACATAATAGTAAACAATAATAAAGATTTATAGCCATCTACTATGAAAGTACTAAATGCCTTTTAATTATTACCTTTCTCTAGTGTCTTTTTCTGATTATTTATTCTGATGATGTCAAAGTTGAACAGAAAGTAAAATTCTTATTTATGTTGTATAGTGTTTAAAAATGCAATTTTCAAAAACTAATGGGGGCCAGGCACAGTCACTCACTCCTGTAATCTCAGCCCTTTGGGAGGCTAAGGTGGGAGGATTTCTTGGGCCCAGGAGTTTGAGATAAGCCTGGACCACATAATAAGACCCTATCTCTATAAAAACAAAATGAAATGAGCTGGACGTGGTGGCATGTACCTGTAGTCCCAACTACTTAGGAAGTTGAGTCAGGAGGATTGTTTGAGCCCAAAAATTTGAGGCTATGGTGAACAATGATGGGGCCACTGCACTGCAGCTTGGGCAACAGAGAGAGATCCTGTCTCCAAAATATCAACAACAACAAAAACTAATGGGTATGCCATGTATCCCTGTTTTATTGGTTATATGATCCAAAGAAAAACTCTCACTATATTAAATTTTATTGCTTTCTTGTCTTTTGCCCCCCAAAAAAGATAAAAATTAAAAACACTTTGCAGCAATAGTCTTTCTATAAGCAAACATCCACAACAAAAAGTGAAGTCTCCATGGGCTGGGTATTTAGGAGAGCTGTCAGAGTGGTATGTACAATATGAAGGAGGAACCAAGTTTCATTGCTTTCTAATTCAAAAGGCAAACTCTCAGCTAGATGTCTGGTTGTTTAAAAGTAAAATATTCTAAAGTTGTTAGTGAAATATGCTTTCAGACTTTTCAAGACAGTGCATTTCTTATCAGTAACTTTCTGGGGAGTGGGCAGATGGCAGGTGAAAATGAAAATGAGGGCTATACAAGAAATATGAAACAACACAAGGAAAATAGTACGTATAAAAAGGTTCGAAGTATCTGTTGATAAATGATTTTATGATAGCTTCCCCATGAGTGAACAAGAATAAGAGGTACTAGTCGCTTAAATTTAGCCTAAAATCAGATCTGTTTAAAAGAAAGATGGATAGACCATACTTACACAGGTAAAAGTATAGAGGAGTAAATTATTTGACAGCTAAAACCATTCCAGCACACTTGTACAAAATATCCCAGATTTCTCAAGTCTTCACCACCTCATGGGTAGATGAGAATTGTGCATCATTCTCCAGCACTGTGACAGGATTGACATAGTTGGACCTGGATTCCAGCTGTAAGTCAGGAAGGTCAAATTCAATTTCAAGAATTCAGAATAAAACCAATGTTCAGCCTGTGATTAATAAATGAAGTTTATTACTTTCCTTTATGCATTTTAGTATTATTTTGGCAATTAAGAAGCTACTTTCAGGCAATTTCCCTTTCCTCTAAGATCTGGAACAAGACAAAGATGTGCACTTTTAGCACTTTCATTTAACATAGTACTGGAAGTCTAAGCCAGAGCAATTAGGCAAGAGAAAGAAATAAAGTGCATTCAAATTGGAAAGGAAGAAGTCAAATTACCCTTGCTCACAGATGACCAGGTCCTATATTTAGAAAAACCTAATGACTCCACCAAAAAGCTGTTAATACTGATAAACAAACGTATATAATTATTGCACAGCAATAAAAAAACTATGCAAATATATAATTAAAAGAATGTATGTTGTGACCTTGCTTTTTCTTAAAAAAGGAAATACGTTTTCATCAATTGTGTGTTGGTGTGTGTATTATGATCTCAACATAATGATCAACTGTTTAGTAATTGAAATAAAATTATACATAAATATTAGTTGATATGGAAACATTTCCATACATTATTGAATACAACTAGTTTTAAAATAACTGTTCATGGAAATATAATATTTTCACTAACCTTTTCACCTATTTTACTTCCCTATCCAACAAACAGAATTTAAAAGTTTTAATGTGTTATTTTATTTTATTGTTCTCATATAGAATGGAGAGAGTTGCTCTTGTTGCAAATATGCTGTTAACGTACATAATTCTTATTGTTCCCTCATCCCATTGATTGAATAAGCAATGTGTTATTTTTAATATAAATCTGTTTCTCTATATAAATATGAACTTTACTTTTCCCTAAATATTGGTTGGTTACTCTATTTGATAAATTTATCTTGAAACAAATATGCTGTTCTTGTGAGTGAATCCCCAGCCAATCCTCAATGAGCATGTAGCATGATTAAACCTCAGTTGCATAAACTTCTGGCTTTGATTTTTTTTTTTTTTTACCTCAAATTGTAATGTAATCAATAGACTAATATATGTAATTTGAAATCAAGGTACACTAACATCATAAAATGAGCTGAGTAGCTTACACCATTTTTATTTTCTCAAAGAATGTTGCAAGACATAAATCATTACTTAAATTTTTGGTCTGTTTTGCCTGTCCATATATTAAAACTTGTTTTATTTATTATTTTTATTTTTTTCTTTTAGAGAGAGGGTTTTTCCCTGTCACCCAAATTGAAGTGCAGTGACACAACTATAGCTCACTGCAGCTTCGACATCTTGGGCTTAAGTGATCCTCCCTTCTAAGCCACCACCAAAGTGCTGGGATTATAGGTGTGAGCCGCTGTGACTACCCTTGTTTTATTTTTTATTAAATTTATTTGACACTTACTAATCAATTAAGTTCATTCTGTCTTTTCCTCTGATTTGGGGCCCTATTTTTCCATGTTGAATATATTTATTTTATTAAACAACAAAATTTTGCATACAATAAATTATAAAAGGAGTCTAATTCTTTTCATCCTCATTTTTGCACTAGTCAGAACAGATAGACTTACATAGTCATTCATTCTATAATTTTGAAGTGAAATCATTTTTATCTTTCAATATCTTATCAAAGTAGAAAACATTGTCTGTAAGGTAGTTGAAGAAAACTAATACCATAAAATTTTGAGGAAAAGCAAGACAGCAATAAAATGTTTATTGAGTGCTTGTATTACATCAAGCAATATTCTGAGTGTTCCGTGTTTAAGACCACAGATTCTGGAATGTGATTTTTGTGAGATTTTTTGAACCCTAATTATTTTACTTCCCATTTGTATGATTTGGAGTAAAGTATTGATTCTCTATGGGCTTCTGGTGCATAATTTATGAGATTAAAATAATAACAATATGTATCTCACTAGACCACATAAAGATAAAATATGTTATTTCGGTGGCTTTGTCTTTTTCCCACCAAACTCTTATATAAATAAAAAGAGAGAACCTTTATATGTGAGACACAAAAACAGAGAGGCAAAAGCAAAACTATTCTTTTTGAAATGGATAAGAGAGCTCCTTGCCTTATTCTCCCTTGTATGTGTTCTACTCCTTCCCTCAAAGCAAGTAGCTGAAGAAGGTACCTCTTCAAAAATGTAGGAAATAAAGGAATAGAAATAAAAAAGAGAGAGATGACTAGTATTTTTTTTATCAGAAATGAATCATCAAGCTACATTATTAATTCTGCCTTAAATAGAATTTTGCTGTCTTCTGAGTGGCATAGATAAGTAGGAAGGAATGATATATATTTTCTTTATTTACATCATCACCACAAACATTCAACTTACTATAAGCAAATCACTATGCCAGGTTTTGGGTATGCAAGTAATAAATAATTGGGCATAGGGAGCATGAGGCTGGTGTCTCTCTGTTTTAGAGGTAGGGAAGACACACTTATCCTTAATGACAGTCAAATCTTGGCATGAGATTCTGGCCTCACCACTTACTAGCTGAAAACTGTACCAAAGTTAGATAACCTCTCTGAGATTGAGTTTGTTTGTTTTAAATTTTATAATATGGCACACCTTGAAGGATTATTTTAAAGAATTCTAATGATATAGCTTCACAAGTTGATTGATTCTGATATGCCTCTTAGGGCTTTCCATATAGTGTTAGTAATTTACTATTTCTTTAAGGGATGTTTAAACAATTACCTCTGTCTGGAACTACACAGGGTGCTTATAGCAGTCTCTGACTTTATCAGTGTGAATCAATAAATCAAATCTAATATTTTATTCTGGAAAGACCCAGCTTTGGCTTCAACTTGTTTTGACCACTACCAATATGTAGACTTTCTTTTGCCCAATACTGACCCTAATCCTTATCTACATGAATATATCTTAGCCTAATTCACTAAGAATAATTGTTCATGTATGATACATGGATCAAATAATTTGGCACTCTTAACTTTAAAAGGAAACAGAACAGTCCTTGAAAGCTCAAGTTTTAAAAATATTAAAATTATATTACCACACTCTAAGATTATAAGTGTTGAGGTGACCTTCCTAGATGGCAATTGCTTCATCTTAAATCATGTACATAGATAAATCAAGAAAAAACTCATTATGAAAATGTACTTGATTTACATGTGCTAAATGCTTACAACATTCTGCTATAGAAAAATATACACTTTTTGAGGGAATTAGGGGAGAAAATGATGGATAGGAGACAGAATTAACTTGAAGCTCCTACTTGGACAGACAGAGCAGCACGTGGCGGAGACTCCCATGGTGACTTTTCGGTCCATGAACTACTGCAGAAACATTGCAGGAAAACTGAGAGAATCCATGGACACTTTGAAGGAAGTGAATTGCTGCTGCAGGCTCAAGGAGACAGCCAAAAAACTGTGAGTGCCCAAAGTGTGAAGGTGTGAAAGGGGGATCATCCGCTGCCCCCAAACACACATCCTCAGTGGGGAAGCTAGAGATCCAGATCACAGCAGATGGATTTGACCTCACCTGGAGCTGAGATGAATTTATAGAGCCCAGCAAAACACAGATGTAGAGGAAGCAGCAGCAAGAGCCCGCTGGGCACTCTCAGTGCCCAGGGAAATCATTTGTGACTTTGTCTCATAGACATCCTTGGGGAGGGCTACCAGGGGAATTAGGGACAGATCATAGAGAGAAGGAAACTTCCAGCAGACCCTTAGTAACAACTTCAACCAAGGAGAAGTTTCCTGGACAAAACCCGGAGAAGGGGACAAACCAGGAGTGCAGAAAGGAGCACAGAAGCCATGGCAGGCAGGGAGGTGCAAAACCTGAAAGTCCTGCTTGCTTTCTCAGCAGGAAGACTTATAGCCTGGGACGAGTTCTCAACCCTGCTCACCCACTGCCTGATAATAAACTCGGTGTTGTGGGGGTCACAGTGGGGTCACAACCTTGTAGGCTGTGTGGGAGCTAGGTGAGACCTGTAACTGCCAGTTATCCCCCACTTCCTTGGCTACCTGCATGATGCAGCATAGGCAGCCATAATCCCCCTAGGAACATAGTTCCATTGGCCTGAGAACCACACCCCCATCCTCAACAGCAGCCCCAGCAAGCACTGCCAGAGAAGAGTCTGAGCTTAGACATAATCCAACACTTCTCCCACCTGATGGTCTTTCTTTGCCCACCCTGGTAGTCAAAGACAAAGGACATAATCTCTTGGGAGCTCTATGGCCCCGCCCACTGCCTGAGAAACCAAGTACCTATCCAGCTGACTCTAGAGCAAGCTCACATCATCCCTATACTACCATAGGTGATGCTTTCTTGAAAGTGCCACTTCCTGGCTGGAAGCCAATCAACACAAAACTAGAGCAATAAACAAAAACACCAAGGAAACTCACAGAGTTCACTCCACTCCCCTGATATCTGGGGCTGGTATGTAAAGCTGAGAGACCTGAAGATGGATCAGGACATCATGACTCTTTGTAATACTCCCCAGTACCAGACCAACACCTAGCAGCTCTGTTGGATGACTATTTCCAGAAGAGAAATAACAATCACTGCAGTTTGACTTTCAGGAAGCTACAACTCTAGGGGAAGGAGGGAGAGCACCACAGTAAGGGAGCATCCTGTGGCACAAAAGAATCTGAAGAGCAGCACTTGAGTCCCAGATCTTCCCTCTACATAGTCTACCCAAATGAGAAGGAACCGAAAAACATTTCTGGTAATATGACAAAACATGGTTATTTAACATCACCAAAAGATCACATCAGCTCACCAGCAATGGACCCAAACCAAGAAGAAATCTCTGAATTGCCAGAAAAAAGAATTCAGAAGGTTAATTATTAAGCTACTCAAGGAGGCACCAGAGAAAGATGAATAACAACTTAAAGAAATTTTTAAAATGTTACAGTATATGGAAGAAAAAATCCCAGGGAAATATTACCATAAATAAGAAACAATCTCAACTTCTGGTAATGAAGAACACACATAGAGAAATGCAAATACCCTGGAAAGTCTTAGCATTAGAACTGAACAAATAGAAGAAAAAAACTTCAGAGCTTGGAGAAAAGGCTTTTGAATTAATCCAATACAACAAAGACAAAGAAAAAATTTTTAAAAATGAATAAAGCCTTCAAGAAATTTGGAATTATGTAAAATGATCAAACCTAAGAATTGGAAGAAGATAAATCTTAACATTTGGAAAACATATTTGAAGGAATAATCAAAAACTTTCCCAGTTTTGCTAGTGATCTAGATATCCAAAAACAAGAAGCTCAAAGGACACCTGGGAAATTCATTGCAAAAAGATCATTGCCTGGGCACATAGTCATCAGGTTATCTAAACTTAAGAAAAAGAGAAGAATCTTAAGAGTTTCAAGGAAAAAGCCTTGGGTAATCTATACAGGAGAATCTATTAGATTAACAGCAGATTTCTCAGCAGATCCCTAAAAGCGAAAAGGGAATGGAGTCCTATCTTTAACCTCCTAAACAAAATAATTATCAGTCAAGAATTTTGGATCCAGTAAAACTAAGCTTCACAAATGAAGGAAAGTCACAGTCTTTTTTAGACAAACAAATTCCGAGAGAATTTGCCACTATCAAGCCAGCATTATAAGAACTGCTAAAAGGAGCACTAGATCTTGAAATAAATCCTTGAAGTACACCAAAAAAGAAGCTCCTTAATGCATAAATCTCCCAGGACCAAAAAACAACCACACAATTAAAAAAAAAAAAAAAAAAAAAAAAGGTATTCATGCAACAAATAGCATAATTAATAGAATGGTACCTCATATCTCAATACTAATGTTAAATGTAAATGGCCTAAATGCTCCACTTAAAAGATACAGAATGGATAACAATCCACCAATCAAATATACACTGTATTAAAGAGACTCACCTGACGCATAAGGACTCACATAAACTTAAGGTAAATGTGTGGAAAAAGATATTCCATGCAAATATAAACCAAAAGCAAGCAGGAGTAGTTATCAGACAAAACAAAGGTTAAAGCAACAGCAATTTAAAAAAAAAAAAAAAGGCAAAGAGAGCCATTATGTGATGAAAAACTTGTCCAACAGGAAACTATCACAATCCTAAATATAAATGCACCTAACACTCGAATTCTCAAATGTATAAAACATTTACTGCTAGATCTAAGAAATGACATAGACAGCAGCACAATAATAGTGGGGGGCTTCAGTACTCCATGGAGATTACTAGACAGGTAATCAAGACAGAAAGTCAACAAAGAAACAAGGAACTTAAACTATATCCTCGAACAAATGGGGTTAACAGATATGTATGGAACTTTCTACCCTACAACTGCAGAGTATTCATTCCATTCATCAGCACATGGAACATTCTCCAAAACAGACCATATGATAGGCCACAAAACAAATCTCAATCAATATAAGAAAATCAAAATTATTTCAAGTACTCTCTCAGACCACAAGAACAAAATTGAAAATTGTTATCTTTTGACTGTGTCCCCACCCAAATCTCATCTTGAATTCCCACATGTGAGAGGCACCCATTGTGAGGTAATTGAATAATAGAGGCCTGTCTTTCCCATGCTGTTCTCAAGATAGCAACTAAGTCTCATGAGATCTGATGATATTATAAGGGGAAGTTTCCCTGTACAAGCTGCTCTCCTCTTTGCCTGCTGCCATCCATGTAAAATGTGACTTGCTCTCCCTTGCCTTCCACCATGATTGTGAAGTTTCCCCAGCTATGTGAAAGTGTAGGTCCAATTAAACCTCTTTCTTTTGTAAATTGCCCAGTCTCAGTATGAAAATGAACTAATACAGTGAATTGGTACCAGTACAGTGGGGTGCTGCTGAAAAAAATACCCAAAAATGTGGAAGTGGCTATGGAACTGGTTAATAGGCAGAGGTTAGAACAGTTTGGAGGGATCAGAAGAAGACAGGAAAATGTGGGAAAGTTTGGAATTTCCTAGAGATTTGTTCAATGGCTTTGACCAAAATGTTGATAATGATATGGACAATGAAATTGAGACTGAGGTGGTCTCAGATGGAGATGAGGAACTTCTTGGAAACTGGAGCAAAGGTGACTCTTGTTATGTTTTAGCAAAGAGACTGGTGGCATTTTGCCTCTGCCCTAGAGATTTGTGTAACTTTGAAATTCAGAAAGATAATTTAGGGTATCTGGCGGAAGAAATTTCTAAGCAGCAAAGCAGTCAAGAGGTGACTTGGGTGCTGTTAAAAGCATTCAGTTTTGGGCTGCACATGGTGGCTCATGCCTGTAATGTCAGCACTTTGGGAGGCCAAGACAGGTGGATAACCTGAGTTCAGGAGTCTGAGACTAGCTTGGCCAACATGAAGAAACCTCATCTGTACTAAAAATACAAAAATTAGCTGGGCATGGTGATGAGTGCCTGTAATCCCAACTACTCAGGAGGCTGAGGCAGAAAAATTGCCTGAACGTGGGAGGCAGAGGTTGCAGTGAGCAGAGATCATGTCATTGCACTCCAGCCTGTGCAACAATAGTGAAATTCCATCTTTAAAAAAATAATAATAATAAAATAAAGCATTTAGTTTTAAAAGGGAAACAGAACAAAAAAGTTTGGATAATTTGCAGACTGACAATGTGATAGAAAAGAAAATCTCATTTTCTGAGGAGAAAAACCATGTCTGCTGCAGAAATTTGCACACATAATGAGTCGTCGAATGTTAATCACCAGGACAATTGGGAAAATGTCTCCAGGGCATGTCAGAGGTCTTCATGGCAGCCCATCCCATCACATGCCTGGAAGGCTATAAGAAAATGGTTTTGTGGGCCAGGTCCAGGGTCCCCATGCTGTGTGTTGTCTAGGGACTAGGTACTCTGCCTCTCAGCTACTCCCACCATGACTAAAAGGAGCCAAGGTACCACTCAGGCTATTGCTTCAGAAGGTGGAAGCTCCAAGCCTTGGCAGCTTCCACATGCTGTTGAGCCTGTTGGTGCACAGAAGCCAAGAACTGAGGTTTGGGAACCTCCACCTGGATTTCAGAAGGTGTATGGAAATGCCTGGATGCCCAGGCAGAAGTTTACTGCAGGAACAGGGCCCTCATGGAGAACCTCTGCTAAGGAAGTGAGGAAGAGAAACGTAGAGTCAGAGCCCCCATGCAGAGTCCCTACTGGGGCAATGCCTGTTGGAGCTGTGAGAAGAAAGCCACCATTCTCCAGACCCTAGAATTGTAGATCCACTGATGGTTTGCACCACACACCTGGAAAAGCCCCAGACAATACCAGGCCACGAAGGTAGCCAGGAGGGGGGCTATACCCTACAAAGCCACAGGGGTGGAGCTTCCCAGGACCATGGGAACCCACCTCTTGCATCAGTGTAACCTTGATGTGAGACATGAAGTCTAAGGAGATTATTTTGGGGCTTAAGATTTGACTGTCCTGCTGGATTTTGGACTTGCACAGGGCTTGTAGCCCTTTGTTTAGGCCAATTTCTCCTATTTGGAATGGCTGTATTTACCCCATGTCTGTACCCCCATTGTATCTAGGAAGTAAATAATTTGCTTTTGATTGTACAGGCTCATAGGCAGAAGGGACTTGCCTTGTCTCAGATGAGACATTGGACTGTGGACTTTTGAGTTAATACTGAAATTATTTAAGACTTTGGGGGACTGTTGTGAAGCCATGATTGGTTTTGAAATGGGAGGACATGAGATTTAGGAGGGGCCAGGAGCAGAATGATATAATTTGGCTGTGTCCCTAACCAAATCTCATCTTGAATTCCCATGTGTTGTGGGATAGACCTGGTGAGAGATAACTGAATAATGGAGGCAGGTCTTTCCCATGCTGTTCTCATGATAGCAAATAAGCCTCATGAGATCTGATGGCATTATAAAGGTCAATTTCCCTAGAAGGGCTCCTGTCTCTTTGCCTGCCATCATCATTGTAAGATGTGACTCGCTATTCCTTGCCTTCCACCGTTAAGTGTGAGGCTTCCCCAGCTATGTGGAGCAGTAAGTCCAATTAAACCTCTTTCTTTTGTAAATTGCCCTGTCTCAGTTATGTCTTTATCAGCAGCATGAAAATAGACTAATATGGGAATCAACTCCAAAAGGAACCCTCAAAACTATGCAAGTACATGAAAATTAAATAACCTGCTCTTAATTGATCATTGGGTCAACAATGAAATCAAGATGGAAATTTAAAAAGTCTTTTAACTGATAATAATGACAAAAACTATCAAAACCTCTGGGAAACAGCAAGAGTGATGAAAAGAGGAGCGTTCATAGCATTAAATGCCTGTATCAGAAAGTCCAAGAGAGCACAAATAGACAATCTAAGGTCACACATCAGGAACTAGAGAAACAAGAACAAACCAAATCCAAATGAAGCTGAAGAAAAAAAAATACTCATCAGAGCAGAACTAAATGAAATTGAAAAAAAAAAAAGATAAATGAAACAAAAAAACTGGTTCTTTGAAAAGATAAATAAAATTGATAGACCATTAGCAAGATTAACCAAGAATAGAGAAGATCCAACTGAGCTCAATGAAAAACAAAATGGTAGATGTTACAACTGATAGAATAGAAATACAGAAGTTCATTCAAGACTACTATGAGCATATTTACACATATAAGCTAGAAAACCTGGAGGAGATGGATAAATTCTTGGAAATATACAACCCTCCTAAATTAAACCAGGAAGAAATAGAAACATTGAACAAACCAATAGCAAGGAGTGAGATTGAAATGGTACTAAAATAAAATTGTCAACAAAAATGTCCAGGACCAGACAGATTCACAGCTGAATTTTATCAGACATTCAAAGAAGAATTGGTACCAATTCTATTGACTCTATTCCATAAGCTAGAGAAAGAAGGAATCCTCCCTAAATCATTGTATGAAGCCAGTATCTCCCTAATACCCAAACCAGGAAAGGATATAACAAAAAAAGAAAACTACACACCAATATCTCTAATGAATATAGATGCAAAAATCCTCAACAAAATACTAGCTAACAGTCTCCAACAGCATATCCAAAAGATAATCCACCATGATCAAATGGACTTAATACCTGAAAGGTGGTGATATTTTAACATATGTACATCAATAAATGTGATACACCACATAAACAGAATTAAAAACAAAAATCACACGATCATCTCAATAGATGCAGAAACAGCATTTGACAAAATCCAGTGTCCCTTTATGATTAAAACCCTCAGCAAAATTGGCACAGAAGGGACATTCTTTAATGTAATAAAAACCATGTATGACAAACACACAGCCAACATTATACTGAACAGGGAAATGTTGAAAGAATTCCCCCTGAGAACTGGAACAGGACAAGAATGCCCACTTTCACCACTTTCAGGAGTTTTCAGCATAGTACTGGAACTCCTAGCCAGAGCAATCAGACAAGAAAAAGAAATAAAGGGCATCCAAATCAGTAAAGAGGAAGGCAAACTGTCACTGTTTCCTGATAATATGATTGAATTCCTAGAAAACCCTAAAGGCTCACCTAAAAAGCTCTTAGAACAGATAAGAGAACTCAGCAAAGTTTCAGGATACAAAATTCATGTACATGTATCAGTAGCTCTGCTCTACACAAACAGTGACCAACTTGAAAATCAAATCAGGGACTGAACCCCTTTTATAATAGCTAAGTAATATAAAATACTTACGAATATACCTAACCAAGGAGGTGAAAGATTGCTACAAGAAAAACTACAAAACACTGCTGAAAGTAATCATAAATGACACAAACAAATGGAAACACATCTCATGCTCATGTGTGGGTAGAATCAACATTGTGAAAATGAGCACACTGCCAAAAGCGATCTACAAATCCAATGCAATTCCCATCAAAATACCAACATCATTCTTCACAGAACTATAAAGAGCAATCCTAAAATTCATATGAAACCAAAAACAAACCCACATAGCCAGAGCAAGACCAAGCAAAAAGAAAAAATCTGCAGGTATCACACTACATGACTTCAAACAAAAACATAAAGGAGAGAAAGGACATGCTATTCAACAAATAGTGCTGGGGAAATTGGCAAGCCACATGTAGAAGAATGAAACTGGATCCTCACCCCTCACCTCATACAAAAATTGACTCAAAATGGATCAAAGACTTAAATCTAAGACCTGCAGCATAAAAATTCTAGAAGATAACAGTGGGAAAATGTTTCTAGATATTGGCTTAGGCAAAGACTTCATGACCAAGAGCCCAAAAGCAAATGCAACAAAAACAAAGATAAATAGATGGGACTTAGTTAAACCAAAAAACTTCTGCACAGCAAAAGAAGCAATCAGCACAGTAACACAGACAATCCACAGAGTGGAAGAAAATCTTCACAATTTATACATCTGACAAATGACTAATAACCAGAATCTACATGGAACTCAAACAAATCAGGAAGAAAAAAACCAAACAGTTCCATCAAAAAGTGGGCTAAAGACATGAACAGAATTCTCAAAAAAAGATATATAAATGGCCAACAAACATGAAAAATGTTCAACATCACTAATAATCATGGAAATGCAAATCAAAACCACAATACAATACCACCTTACTCCTAAAAGAATGGCCATAATTAAAAAATAAAAAATAATAGATGTTGGCATGGATGTGGTGAAGAAGGAGCACTTTTAGACTGCCAGTGAGAATGTAAACTAGTACAACCACTATGAAAAACAATGTGGAGATTCCTTAAAAAACTAAAAGTAGATCTGCCATTTGATCCAGCAATCTGACTACTGGGTATCTATCCAGAGGAAAAGAAGTCATCATGAGAAAAAAATACTTGCACTCACATGTTTATAGTAGCACAATTTGCAATTACAAAAATGTGGAACTGGCTGAAATGCCCATCAATCAGTGAGTGGATAAAGAAAGTGTGATGTATAAAAGAAAATTGTGTGTGTGTGTGTGTATGTGTGATATGCACTTGCAATTTTAGGAAAATTCTACATTTTTAATTCACATATGTCTTTTTTATGGGTCTAAGAATCTCACTATAAATGACATATATATATATGTACATATATACACCCACATGCACACACCCACACACACACCATGGAACACTACTCAGCCCTAAAAAGAAATTAAATAATGGCATTCACAGCAAGCTGGATAGAAATGGAGACCATTATTCTAAGTGAAGTAACTCAGGAATGGAAAACCAAACATCCTATGTTCTCACTCATAAATGGGAGCTAAACTATCAGGATGCAAAGACATAAGAATGATAAAATTGACTTGGGGGCTTTGGGGAAAGGGTGGGAGGGGGTGAAGTATAAAAGGGTATATATTGAGTAGAGTGTACACTGCTTGGGTGATGGGAGCACCAAAATCTCAGAAATCACCACTAAATAAATTATTCATGTAACCAAACATCGCCTGTTCCCCAAAAACCTACTGAAATAAAAACAGTTTTTTAAATAAAAAAAAAGCAGATGCTGTTGTCATTGTATAAGGAATTCACTAATGTGGTTAGCATTCTTGATATGATAAAATCCTATCAACTATGCTTATCTAAAAAAACAAACTATATACACTATTTATGATAAATATGATTAACAAATATGTAATATTTTAGTCACATTTCTACATTTAGTTTCCCAAGGTTTATAAGTATAAATAAAATACATTAGGAATAACTAAAGAAGTATATACATATTTATATTAGATTTTAATTTTATATATTTTTTATATACATGTAGAGAGCATACATGCATATGTTTGTGTGTGTGATATGCACTTGCAATTTTAGGAAAATTCTTCTACATTTTTCATTCACACATGTCTTTTACATGTGTCTAAGAATCTTGTTACAAATGAATTCAAAATAAAAGTAAATTGATTTCTACCTTTGAATAAGGTGGTACTTTTAGTTTTTGACAACTCAGTAAGATCCTGTTTGATATTATTGTTATTTCTTCTGTGAAGTCTAACCATGTGCATGTTAAACACAAAATGAAATAAAATGAATGACTCTCATAGAGTCACAACTAAGAGAATCCTCGAATAAAATTGTGGGCTGTAACTAGACCTTCTTCCTGTCATCTAGAAGGTTGGCTTCTACAGAGTGGCATTAGGAATCAGATGTCTATCTCACTGTTCAGCATGAATACTTTTGTTTCAGGAATATTTCAAAGTAAAGCTAACTGAAAGAAATTTTTGAATCTGAGAAGAGTGCTCCTTGGGACCTTACCTTATAAATTAAGAGAGTTTTTTCTTATTCTTATTGTAGTAACTGGGAGGAAGGAAACATGATAACTATGACAGATTAATGCTATCCATCAAAATTTTATTTTCTCCCTCTTTTTAGGTGAATAGGAGGATTGCGTTTTCCTGCCACCTTTAAATGTGATTATGTGACTGGCTCCAGCCAGTGAAATGTGAGAAGTGAAGCCTGCCAGTTTGGAGCAAGAAGTTTTAAGTGCCAGCACACTGACAATGTGCACTGTTCTTTACTTTTGCAATGGTGATTTCTGTGTTCTAGATAGTGGCTGTTGTGTCATCATCAGGTCCAGAGAGAGAACATGATGACACGGAGCAGAGTTCTGCAGCTTACCCGAAATGGACATGTACAATATCTGAAAAATAAATCATTTTTAACCCTTTGAGCTTTTTGCATGTATTTATTATGGTAACATAACTTAGCATGTCCTGACTGAAGCAATAAAGTATTAAACTAGTGGTTTTAGAAGTATACCATATTATACCATAATCATGACAAGACTGTTAACATTGTGTATAGTAGTTCTTTTCATTTTGAAATTCTTATATTTTCCCACTCATATATTAAATTATTAAATCTATCATCTTACTGAATCCTTACAATGACTTTAAGAAATCAATTAATACTTTTCTCCTACTCTTACATTAGAGAAAACAGGGATTTATAGAAATTAAGTAAATTCCTTAATGTCACACAGCAAGTAAGTAGAAGCAGATCTCAAACAGATTTATTTTAAATGGCAAATCTCATACCCTTAAACATTATGTTACATTATCACTCTTATACAATGCCAAAAATCAACAAATAAAAAGCACTAACCAAACATTGAATAGTCAGCAACTAAGTTACTGTTTTATCCATGTGTATCTAGGAACTATGTAAGTGGGAGGTGAGGAAGCGGTAGCTGAAGGATCATACCAAAATGAATATGATAATAAGTCTCATAATGAGCAAGCTGGAGACCGGGACAATGTGGAGAGGAAATTGAATTGAGAGTCAGGGGTATGCACCAGCAGGAAACAGGAAGGAACAAAGCACTGCAGCATGACGTGGTGAACCTGAAGTGGCCCATCTCAGAGAAGACTGGTCACGCTGAAGTGATGAAAACCGTAGTTACATAGTGGGAGAACTTAGGGACATCAAGGGTTCCAGAGTAAAATCGGCCAACAAATGAAAGTATGAGTGCACAAATAGGATAAACTTTATAATCATTGCTGTCAAGAATCCAATATTAGGACACGGTGTATACCTAATGATGTCTGGAATGGATTTGCACTATGGAAACTGTGATAAGCTGGTGAAGGTAATTTGTATTTCTTTCGCACATCTAAACTTCTGCAATGAAATTTAAGAATTCATTTTAGTTATTTACTATCTGTTGTATTTTCTCTTTATTTATTTTTTTGAGATGGACTCTTGCTCCATCACCCAAGCTGGAGTGCAGTGGCGCGACCTCGGCTCACTACAACCTCCGCCTCCCGGGTTCAAGGAATTCTCCTACCTCAGCCTCCCAAGTAACTCGGATTACAGACGTCTGCCAGCATGCCCAGCTATTTTTTTTTTTTTTTAATTATTTTTAGTGGAGATGGGGTTTCACCATGTTGGTCAGGCTGGTTTCGAACTCCTGACTTCAGGTGATCCACCCGCCTCAGCCTCCCAAAATGCTAGCGCCCAGCTGTTATCTGTTTTATGTATATTATTTACCTAGATTATAAAGAAAGTTTGTGGTTATTTTTAGTATAATAAGATGAGTAAATATCTTACATTTAGACTTAGTAGAAAATGTCTAAAAATAAATGGGAAAATTTAGATAAATGACACTGAACATGTAGATATTTTAGATAATGATTTGGAAGCAAAGTATATTTCTTAAGACATAGTTCCAAACATCAAAATCGTAAAAACTGAGAGAATCAAAACCATATATACGTTTGGGTTCTCTGAGAGCCACAAATAAAGATATAATTGGATGTGCATTTTTGTCCGTAATATTTCAGGATTGCATATTAACCAGTTCTAAGGTGCAGTGAAGTTTTCTTTTTTAATGCATTGAATTTTAAGAAGTATCACTTTGAAATGATCTATAGGCCACCTAGTATAGTTAGAGAGCAAATAGACGATTTTAGAATTCTTTTTCAAAGCACAGAATTGTAATAAACAATGAATCAAATTATCAAATATTTTCCCAAGCATTTTTGCTCAATATATTTAGCAATTAGAGATTTATCATGTGTAAGCTTTATTCCAAATAAAACAAGGATTAGGGAAATGCACAATTAAATAGTCAAATGTTTATTTAAAGATGATTTTCTCGAATCTCCTTTAAATAGGGAACAATTATACTTAAATTGTTATTCTTCTTTTCTTTTCATAAACCTTCTCATTTTCTGTTTGAATTCATAATGATGTGGGGTATTATGATATTAAGGGAAACATTGTGGAACGTTACACAAAGTTTTAGAGTTAAAAAATAAAGCTGAACAACTTTTACTTTTTTGGCTAAAGATTTTGTAGTCATGGTTTATAGTAACATTCACACTGTCTCATCAGTCTTAGGTGATTGAAGATTTATTACTTGGTAGTTTTAATTTTTGTTATTTTTCTTTCATATTATAGGTGGATGTGAAGACTATGACATCATCAAGAAAGATCACCAGCTACCCAAGCCAAACTTCTGAACAGTCTACATTTAAGCTTATGTTGCTTTTTCCATGAACCCCGAAGTACATCTTCAAACTCATCATAGGTAGCTGAATTCTAGCATCTATTACAAGGATCTAATACAAGGATCACTAGTCCAGTCAATAGTGACTGGGGAGGTTAGGGTGAAGACACAAAGCATGAAGGTACAGGTGCAAGTTTATGCTCATGACTACTCTGGAAAACTGACTCTTGGAACAATATCATTTAGACATTCATGAACTAGGTATACAAAAGCAATACAAAGCAACAATTGTTATCTCATAGTATTAAAAAAAGTTGTTTTTTTCTATTGAACTTCTCATGAATTTTTATCTAAAATAAAATGCTGTCATGGATTCCTTGCTTACTTTATCCCTAATACTATTTCTGGCTCCTTTGGAATTTCCCAAATCTACCCTTAAATCACAATTTATATTCCACAGCTCAACTCCTTGAGCTATCTGGATCTACCCATATAAACTACAAACCTAATTCTAAGTTTTTTGAAGATGACACAATTCTAACATATGATATCATATCATAAGTCCTACTAAGACAACCTAAATTATTTTATAGTTGCTGAGAAATGAAGGTACTAAGTTTAAATTCTGTAAGTCTATGAACAGCTGATTTTCTGGACCAGTACCTAATTTTGTCAAACATAAAAAAAGTTGCCTGGTTTCTTTCAAGACGATTTAGATTTTCTAATTTATGTAAGATCTACATCCAAAACTTCCAAAAGGATTCTTTGAATTTGGCTGTCCATTAAAGTGTTGTCCAATGCCTGCTTTTGCTCTCAATTTGTTATACTTAAACACTGTGTGAAGCATTAAATTAGAATAAGTATAACTCACTTTGATCTCAGTTATGACATTCCTTCCTTTCTGTGTAATACACAACCTGTCTTATGAGTTGCAAACTATATTAACCTTGAATATATCAACATTTTAGCCTAATGTGCCCTTCCAATATTTTCTGATCTGATATGTGCCACCAATCAATACATTTCAGACACTTGTTCATACTCCACAAAGCTGTTAACATGCTAATCTATTCAGTCTATTTTTGTCCTTCACATCTCCTGACATTTTTAACTACTTAAAATAGAGGCATTTTCATCTTAAAGTCTTTATACAGGATTTTATTTCCAATACATCTCTTATACCTTGCCAACATTCTTAAGTATTCAAAAATGAGTTTTTTCTTTCTCGTTTATGAGCATGCCAGAGCATACCCGGTGACGGGGCGAGTGGGGCGGGGATATACTCTAAAACTATGTAGGTCTTCACGTTCTGTAATATTTATTCCTTCTTTAAAAATTTTATCTACAGGCTTCTCCATGAAATTTCACAGAGTATGAAAATATTTATTTTTACATTTAGTTGGGAAGGGGTCCCCAAGTCATATTCATTATATGAATTTGTCAATATTGTAATCAAAATCTATTCATTACTTTAGACTCTATACAGTGATTTCAAATAAATCATTCATTTAACTAGGCATCTGTACCATTCCTCATTTTAAGGGGTGGTGACAAGGAGTGTAATGACTTGCCTCAAATTATGTAGCTAGAAGGTGTGAAAAGATTCCAACTCAGGAACTCTACTTTCAAATAGTCTGAACTTCCTGTCAGACTATTTGATCCTAACTTCTCACTTCTAGCTTTAACAATATGTCCCAATTTAAAAGATAATAAGAATTATACCACGATGTAGTGATGCTCTAAATTACTTAAAGATTTTGCATTGATACATGAAAAGGGACAGAGGGAGAATGAAAGCCGCGACCTCACTTTCAGGAATGATATAGTGAAAATTATATTTATATTATCTGTTTAATTATGCAGTAGTTGATGAGAGCCAAGTTACCTAAATACTGAAGCTGGAACAAGTTATATTCATTCTAATTATTTCTTGTTTATCCCATCCTGAACAGGAAAAAACAAATACAACCATTTAATCCTTCCCATGCCTCCAGCTTTCACCTGATTATTTTGATCTCACGTACATGCCTGTTAACTCATTTTTTTTTCTTTTGACTGTGTCTTCTATTACAATATGAACTCAGCTGTGATATAATATAGGGCAGATAGAAGTAGCTCAATAGACTGGGCGCCATGGCTCATGCCTGTAATCCCAGCACTTTGGGAGGCCCAGATGGGCAGATCACCTGAGGTCAGGAGTTTGGGACCAGACTGGCCAACATGGTGAAACCCCATCTCTATTAAAAATACAAAAATTAGCAGGGCATGGTGGTGGGCGCTTGTAATCCCAGCTACTCAGGAGGCTGAGGCAGGAGAATTGCTTGAACCCTGGAGGCGGAGATTGCAGTGAGCTGAAATAGTGCCACTGAACTCCCGCCTGGGAGACAGTGAGACTCCATTTCAAAAATAAAAGAAGTAGCTCAATAAACATTATCAAATGAGTTCATAAGATGTTTCATACATCAAAAATCAATCATTTTGTACTAATTCCACTTCTGGTGTAGACAGCCAATTGTAAATATTTTTTATGTTAGAATGGATTAAACTTTCAAGATATGTATTCTCTTCCGGTAACCTTTTTAAAGTAGGCCAGAGTACTGTAGAAGACCTTGTATTACTCCAAGTCCAAATAGATAATTTAAGTATGTCTTATTCCTCTAGCAATGTTTGTGCTTGACAGCTATAGTTAAAACTTGAGATTCAGATAAACAAACTGGAAAAAATAAAAAGGAACATATTTAGACAAATTTAAAAACAAAGATATTAAATAACTTCATAGGCTTCCATTGATATGCAGGAAACTACTGATACTAATTACAAATATTTATATAATAATTAATACTTAATAATCTATAGCTATTTACAGGGTAAGTAAAAGTGAACAATTATAATTTACATGAAAGCAATAGTATGATTCTATTTTCTATTTTTATGGAATCAGGTTTCAGAAAGTTAAATAAAATGTGTATGTATTTTTCTGATATTGAACTATTAATGGTAAAAAGCAATTCTAAATTTGAAATATTAAAATATGTGGATAACACATAATATCACATCAAGTAAAATTTAACATCTTAACAGAGCTAATTAGGATGTAAATATGCTGGACTTAAATATAGGCTCTTTATTCTTCTACCTTTAGTATATTCTAATTAGAAAAGAAATAGTCTAAGACTTACCTTGGAATCCCAGCTCACTTTGAAGGACCTTCTTTATTTGCACTGACAGAATATTTATAACATCAGTTAATATTTACCTCTTTTTGCCTAAAGCCCTAACTGCAAGGCAACTTTGAATGACTCCTAAGTGAGTACTCTGTCATAGCGATCAACTGTGAAGGAGCTTTCACTACTCTAGTTGGCTTTACAAGATCCTCAACAAACAAAATCCAAACAGGAATTAGTCAAATCTTCTGGTTGAAAATTAACATACCAGGCTTGTCTGCAAAGCCACCTAAATTTATATGAGAAAAAGTAGTTGAGGCCAGTTGTAATGAACAGTTTTGGGGTTAGGATGGGTGAATATTATTATCTAGATTTGAAGAATTTTTCTTACATTCATGGATGGAATTTTCAGCCCTTAATTTTTATGACTCCTAGAGGCATTGGCCTTCGTGTAGATTCTACTCTATCACCATTCTTTGCGATTTTCTCTCTCTTATGTAACTTCCCTCTTCATGCTTCAATTTGTAAAAATCTTGATAGATAAAAGGATGATTATGATGCCACATGCCTTACAGAAGTTGAGGACAAAATGAAGGTACTTTCAATTAATATTTTTATCCACAGTACAATGTCATCTTTTATTCTGTGATCCCTTGTGTTCTCATTTTTTCTTTCCGTAGTTCAGCCAGGGGTACCACTCCATTAGATAGCCAGTTACTGCAGTCCAAGAGCTCTGTCTGCATGAAGACTGAAAGTTCAGTCGTCTTCCATGTGTTTCACACATCTCCAGGGAGTATTTTCCTTTTTTTATTCTATCTTCATCTGACTTTGCACCTTTACTCTGAGCTACACTAACTTCAAATAACATGCTATCCCTGTCGCTAAACTACTCTTCCCCATTGTAAACAGAGCTCCTTGTTTGTTTTTCTAAATACCAAAGTATGGTATTAAATAAAACTTTACCTAAAGAGGTGGGAAGAAAAGAAAAGGTAAAATGATAGTCTATCATTGCTTTATAGTGAGGAACCCTGGCTTTCCGCAAAAGTGTCCTTATTAGTTATTTTTCTCCTTACCTGATTTCTTACACAGAAGTTGTCCCCACATGTGGAAACCCCATCAGAGAAGAAAATTCATTTAGCATTATAATTTTTGCCTAGGAAGTTGAAAAACTTTTACATATTATGCAGACTCATTTCTCTAATTTGGCCCAAACTCTCCTTTTCAGAAAGGAAAGTAAGATTGTACCTTTGTGTAACCACAGTGTCTAATAAAGTATGTTCCCTAAACAAGAGAATTCTCAAGAGAATATTGCTTTTGTTGAAACATGGTTTTGCTCCTTTACACTAGAATCTGTTAGTAAAGATTCATTCAAATTTTTAAAAGATTAAATCACAACATTACCAGAAACCGAACGTTAAAAGGCCTGTGTAATTAAAACAAATAAAAATATTATCATAAATTCTCACCAGAATATCTACCTTAAATAAAGTTAATTAGAAGCATATAGTTGACTTCTCATTTTCCTTCAGAAAAATGTTTACCAAATGGACGTATTGACCTAAAATGCAGTTTCTGTGTCTGCTTCAAGTTCGTTTCTGCAGCCAGTTCTTTCTCAACATGAAGTAAAACTGTGTTCAAGCCCAATCCAAAAAAAAAAAAAAAAAAAAAACAAACTTCAGAGCCAAAAATAGTTGTGGACTTTTTCATTAGTTAACTTAAAATCAAATAAATATATAGAGCAGTGTTACTATGAGGAAATAGGCCTATTTTCCAAAATTGTTTTCAAGAGAAATGTGATGGATAGGAATAACAGTAATCCTGTGTCTTGCTTTGGTCTTTCTAAGGTAAACCCTTCTGCTGACTCTATTTTTTGTCAACTATGCTAAGTGGATTTATTCTATGGAGTTGAACACAGAGAGACTACTGAAATGAAAGGTTTTACAAAACAGCTACTGCTATCTACCTTCTGGTTCTGAGCAGAAAGACTATTGAATACATATACAGAAGTATTAGTTTTCAGTCTACTTGAGGGAGAGTAATCTAATGATTCATTTTCAAATTATGTGGTTATTAAAGAGAAATGGACAGGGTTCTTAACTGTTCACAGATGAAAGCAATTACCATACCAGTGAAAGTGCAAGAATTTTAGTGCATGGAAATTATAAGAAAGAACAGCAAGGACTGAAGATACTTTTTACTTTTAATTCAATGTATAAAATATTTAGAGTAATGGAATCAGATTCATTAAACACTTTTCAATTTGTACTAAATTGTAAAAAAAAATTATTGCAAAATCAGTCTTCTACCTAATTAAAAAATCTTAATTCTAGTCTCTATACAGTGCTACTAATTGAACACACCTGAATAATTCATTTACCATAATTCACCTTGGTCATCATATAACAAAACTGGCCCTGACTGGAAACACCTAATTGTCCTCTCAGCAAATAATTTCTGGAAATCTGCTTTTGGCTATGCACAATGCTAGGTACAGGCACCTCAGCTTAATGAAACCTTAATATATAAATAAGAATAACGTGTACTTTAAGTTACTTATATACTATTGTATTAGTCCATTCTCACGTTGCTATAAATAACTAACTGAGACTGGGTAATTTATAAATAAAAGAGGTTTAATTGACTCGCTGTTTCCCAGACTGTACAGGTAACATGGCTGGGGAGGCCTCAGGAAACTTACAATCATGGCAGAAGGCAAAAAAGAGGCTGACACGTCTTATATGGCTGGAGTATGAGGAAGAAAGTGAAAACAGAGGTACTACACAGTTTTCAACAACCAGATATCATGAGAACTCATTCACTATCACAAGAACAACAAGGGGGAAATCCACCCCCATGATCCTATCACCCCCTGACAATCCTCTCCTCCAATGCTGGGGATTACAATTCAACGAAAGATTTGGACGGGGAAACAAATCCAAACGATATCAACTGTATACCTTGTGAAGTACATAGGGCAGGATGGTGAAGCTGAATGCACAAAAATGGCCTCATTCAAGAATACTGCAATGTGGGAGAGAGGCTAGAAGTCCATTGTAGCTCAACCACTCTGAAAACAAGAGCTGGAGAGTTATGAGCTGGGGTGTCGTGAGTTATATAAGCCACCTGTGTTTGCTACTTGGCATTACCCAAATAAAACTGGCAAGAAAGCTTTAAAATGATTTACATTTCAAAGGGAAAAAAATTACAAGTTTTCTAAAGTAAAATCTCTAAGAAAAGGAAAGTCAGGCCAGGCTTGGTGGCTCATGCCTGTAATCCCAGTACTTTGGGAGGCCAAAGCAGGTGGATCTCCTGAGGTCAGGAGTTCGAGACCAGACTGGTCAACATGGTGAAACCCCATCTCTACTAAAAATACAAAAAGTTAGCTGGGCATGGTGGCAGGTGCCTGAAGTCCCAGCTACCAAGGAGGCTGAGATATAAGAATCGCTTGAACCTGAGAGGCGGAGGTTGCAGTGAGCTGAGATTACACCACTGAACTCCAGTCTAGGTAACAGAGTGAGACTCCATCTCAAAAAAAGGAAAAAAAAAGAAAAGAAACGAAAAGAGAAAAGGGAAGGCAGGAATAGAGTAAGAAAGAAAACGATATAAAATGTAATCAAACTGAGGGGAACATTAAGGCCATCTTGGTCAGTGAAGAGAAAATAAAAATTGACTCTAAGCAATTTAAATGAGTGATGCAAATTACATGGATAAGTTTCACTGAAGTATATGTGGTACAATCATGTTTTTGTTCATTTTTATTTCCTTTTGAGTATCTATTCATGTCTGCAAGCAGTGGAAATCAAAAAATGGCAGTTTCACTTGTCAGAGGAGTGGATATCAAAATGAACAATATTTACATTGCATGGATTACAGTAAAATTTAAAGGTGCTATGAAATTTATTTGGGCATATTACAGTGCTTCAGTTTACTATAGCTTTCTAGACTGGGACTACAGAAGCCATTTGAAAACTCTTTCCCATTATCTTCTACTTTTAAAAATCTACCCTTGAGGTTTTTGATGAAAGAAAGGTAGAAATGCATTTATTGTGGCCCTATTGATGTTTAGCGTCACTGTAGATAGCATTCTATATAAGAATCTCCTTTATATTTTGTAGGTATAGAAAACCTTAGAGAACACTAACACAGATTTTTTCTATACACATGCGGTGTTTTGGAGGAAGAAAAGGTATCTCACATTATAAGATATATTGCAAAAGTAAAGTACAAAAATGGCCAGATATTGTAGGAAAAAAATAAGTATTTAAGACGATCTTAGTAAAAGTGCATTGTGAGAAGGCTCTATGATCAGTGAAATAGTCTGAAGAATGAAAATGATGTTGTTTTTCATAACTGTCCTAATATCAGACTGATTCTCATTGTTTCTCAGAATAAAATAATTGAAGCAATTTGTCCTCAAGACAAGTACTATATAACTCTATCTATTATTGCTGTTGTGAGTGTAGTCAAAAGTGTTAACGTACAGTTTGAATGAAATTTTCCAGATGTATACAAATTGTTGCTTCTTTTAGTAGTTGTGGAAACCTTGCTTGCCAAATTACAGTGACAAATGGCCAACTATGTACTAGTCTGCGAGCTTCTTGTGAATTGCTGATGTCGTATTTCATGTTGTACACATATTAGGTCCCATTAAACATTTAAACACTTCTTAAACACATAAATAAGGGAATGTTCTTTGTATTTGGATCTTGGCAGAGTTTCAGTTCAGAAAAGGGAAATTAATCAATAGAGGTTTAATTCCCAGGAAAAGAAGAAATTTGTAAACTAAAGCTATTTGAAAGTGTTTTGCTTTTCCTCATAATTGTAGAGTTACCATGTAATTTATTGTTCATATTAGAAAACTTTTGTCCAGGACAAATATTAAACTGGACAGGACTCCCAATCATATGTTGAAGTTTCTGTTACTTTACCCATTCTACAGATGATGAAACTGAAATTTATTTAGGGATCAGACTTGACTCTATATAAAGTATCTGATTATGAGATAGTAAATACGCAAAAATCATTAGAGAAAATGTGTTTCCTGTTTCCATTTTGAAAAGCTTTGTGGGATGCGAATTTTTCAATTTCTCTTGCTCCCACCAGCAATTCCATTTAGGGACCACACAGGATGTTGCAGTCCTGATGGGAACTTCATTTGTCATTACTGGAAGTTTCTTTCTCTTAGGGCTTTGTAAAGTTACAAGTGAATTCATTGAAAATAACCTAGTATATTTAAAATAGTTATAATTATATGAAATGTATAAGCCAATATGTTTAAACAAAAATACGTATTTTAGGGACTATAAATATGGTGTTATAGGGTCCAACTGTTAAACTTTCATTGTTCCCCTAGTAACCTTTCTATTCCCCAGGAATAGGGAAAATTGTAGCTAGTTGATTATTTTTAAGAAAATTGTTTCTTTTCTTGTTCCGTCAAAATTTCTCTTCTGGTCTAGGATTAGGCTATCATTTTCTGTGTAGCATGATGTTTGAGTTTTGCTGTTGTTTATTAGGAGTAGACATTTTGTTTTGAAGAGAATAGTTTCACATGGGAACATGTTCATACTCCAAGTAAGAAAATATTATTTATATTATCTAGTTCTATTTTTAATTTCCCAGAAGTTATACAGATCCTCTCTCTCAAATATAGTTAACAATATCTGCTACAGAATTGTGCTGTGTTTTATAGCACCAGGAAGGTATTATTTTGTCCCCCTGTTCACCTTCCTTTCCTTGTAATGATGATGAAAATCTGGGGGAAAGTACATTTTAAAAGAAGTCTGAGCCAAAAATGAATCATCCATTGGGCAAAAACTATAGCTGTCTTCTTACTTAGTGTGTTGTACCAGTAAACACACTTCTTGGCTACAGAACACCAGAGTTTTAATATTGAAACATTTTATGTCATAAATTATACAGCTACACATTCAAAACTCCCTAGTTTGAAAATATTTGTGTTTTTTTCCCCCAAAGATGACAGATTAGAAGTTTTTAGGATGCCTAAGACATTTGGAAATAGCAAGATAGTGCATAAAGATCAACTCTGTGAGCTTTAATTCAAGAAGGGAAATGAGACTCCACCAGATTCATGAAGGACATCCCAAATTCTGGGGAGGAGAATGTGGGCAAACAGCCCCTGTGAAGGCATCTGGCTGATAAAGTGAGTGAAGTCTTACTATGTGAGAGAGTCAGAGAGCCTTCCTCATGATTCACCTTTCCACTGGGGATCTGAGCAACCCAGGACGAAGAACACTGAGTTCCTCCTAAGCCATGGAGCTAACTTGGGAGGAGGCTTGGAGACCCTGAGACGGAAAGACACCAGGAAGAGCTGCAGGCATTTTCTCTAACCCAGGATGAAGAGCAGGATGGCATTTTTAATCCAGGCACATATGTAGCCAGGCGCAAATCCAGGCACAAAGCCATTCTTTGGTGAGCCAGCTGTGTGCCCAAACCAGCATTGTAATCTCAGGCCACAGGTGGAGCACTTGCTCTGGAGTCGGGTAGGAGCCTCTGCAACCAGAATTGTGGAAAGTGCCTGAGCACTAGGAACTAGAACTGTGCTGTGTCCGATCACAGGCCTGGGATGGAAGGAGAGCTGCTACAGCTCCGGTTTCTCCTAGATTATAAGACATGCAGCCAGGGCCAGCTTGATAACCAGTAACCAGTCTGGGTGTGCCCTTGCTGGGTGCCCCATTTGCTCCCCAGATATCCTTGTGAAGCAGAACCCTCTCCACTCATCTCCCAAGCAGAATTTCAGGCATTTGGAGTGCCACCTTGCCTAGATCAGCAGCCTGAGACACCCACTATTTCTGTGCATAGATTATGGTGCATTGAAACCCTCTCTGCTCCACACTCAGGCAGATTTCTAGGCCTTCAGAGCACCTGCTTGCCTGGACCTGCAGCCTGAGCTCCTATCCTTCCTGGGCATAGGCCATGCTGAAGCAGGGCCCTCCCTGTTCCACATCCACACAGAACTACAGACATTCAGAGTGCTCCCTTGCCTGAATCAGCAGCCTGAGACGCCCACCATTTCTGTGCACAGACCATGGTGCAGAGGGGCCCTCTCTGTTCCACATCCAGGCACATCTCCAGGCATTTGGAGTATTCACTCACATGAACTAGCAGCCTGAGTCACCCTACCCTTCCTGTGCAGAGATCCTGGTACAGAGGGTCCCTCTCAACTTTAAAGCCAGGCAAATCTCCAGGCACTTGGAGCACCTGCTCAACTGGCTCTGCAGCCTGAACCACCTCACCCTCCCCATGTGGAGACTATGGTGCACTGAAGCTTTATCCACTTCACACTTAGGCAGATCTCCAGCCAGGCAGAGCACCCACTCACTCAGATCAGCAGCCTGAATCACCCAAATTTTCCTATACAGAGACCGTGGTGAAGTGGGGCCCTTTCTACTCCATGCCCAAGCAGACCTCCAGACATTAGAAGTTTAGGCTGCACCCACTCCCACTCACTGTCCCCGTGCAGAGAACTTGAGGTAGAGTTGGGGGAGACAGAGAAGAACAGAGAGGAAAAAAAAAAAAAAAAAAAAACAGAGAGGAGAGAGAGAGAGAGAGAGAGAGAGAGACTATACTACAGAACCTTGAGCATAAACAGCATTTATATGAATTTGGTTACCTTCTCCTTCCTTTCCGCTTATTGAAGAATGTGGCTTTAGCCTTAACTTGTGTTTCTGAGTATAGACCAATGTGTGCTTTAAACCTGAGGTGTCTGAAACTAATTACACCATCCAGGATCTTCAGTGTGCTGCTTGAGTTGAAATACAGCTGCTAGGAAAAGGAAAAACTCGCGTATTATCTTTTCTGGGCAAGTTATAGAGCAGTACGTTGCTAAGTGCCACCTGAGTAAAAGGATTTATTGACATGGAAACTACAATGATTCACTCACATTTTATTATAAGTTCAGCATGTTTTTATAGTTTCCTTATACTTTCAGATAAAAAAATATCTTTTTGAAGTTACTGTAAAACACATGGAAGAACATTGAGTTTGCAGGTGATCTGTAATAACAACAAAAACAAACAAACAAACAAAAACAAACAATAACACCACTTTTAGCATATATAAAAGATAAAATGCAAAAGTATTTCATAAAATTTTGTGGAGAAGGACATTCACTAGAAGACACATGCATTTGGCTCTAAAAATTCACAACATGAAACAAAGGACAAAGCCAGGGAGTCTATTTAATGCTTCCTGTCTCTATAGAAACTGCATGATTGATACCCACCCCTTTTCTATTTCTGTGGTTACAGAACACAGAAGACGCTTAGAAAGTGAAAGGATAAAGAGATACACCTCTTAAGTATCCATGGTGGTGAGTGGAGTCTGATAATGATAAGAAAAATGGATGCTCACTACTTCTTGACAATTTCTTAGAGTTATGGAAAAAATGTTTAAGCCAGGGCTTGAGCTCAGAAGACAAAAATGCTTTGTTCGCAGGTGAGGACACCATTAAGCTAAACCGAATTCATAAAATCAATTTACTCAGACTCCACATGAGTCATTTTACATGCATACTTTATTAGGTTTTGACAATTGAAGCAGAATAAAAAGTTTTAAAAGTTTAATAAAAAATAACTAATGTGTTCTTTTTTATATTTATACACTGGTGTCTCATTTTTTTCATTACATTGGTACATAGAAGAAAATAACCTAATGTTTGGTACTTGGAGCAAATAAGATGGAATCAAATACACACATAGAGACTACTTTAGATGTTCAGTTGTTCTTTGTTTCTAGCTTCTCCAGGTAAATTTGTTCTTGACTTTTTTTCTCTCCAAAACACCAAAAGTTTAGATGGCAAAAAGAGAAGAGAAGAAAAGGAGTCAGGCAATTTCAATACTTTAGTAGTGAGAGAACGAAATTATTCACAGTCATATAGGTTCTTAGCGTTTCTTCCCCATTGATATACGCCAAACATAATACTGACAAAGAAATGAAGGACAAAGACATTTTGTGCCATCTCCTGAATTGTTTCCTACAATTTCTTTAAAGTTAAAAATTACTTAACATTGCAGGGGAAAATGAATCAGGAAGTCACATGATGAATTAAATAGTATAGAGTACACTTACTGATGTACTCTGCTACTGAAAGTACCAGCGCAATTGGAAGTGAGCAGTCACCTAAGGTCTATGTGCTCTATTCTGTGTAGTTGATAGAAATCTCATGAAAATAATACGGTTGGATTATTCTTCTTTAAACAGAAGTGCTTTATTCTGTATGCGTGTATGTTTGTGTGCATGTGTGTGTGTGTGTGTGTGATTTTATCATGTGAACCTTCTTTGTGAAGGATTATTGATTTATGACTATTTATAACACCTTTGCCTTAACATTTCCTCCATGAATTAACTCCTAGTTTTGAAGGAATAAAAACAATTCTTGTGGAAGATTTGTCATCTTGCCTTCTTTTCCACTTATGCATATTTCAGTGGAACAGTTTTCCTGGGAGGAGATAGTGAGATTTCACACTCTCAGATCTGAGGAAATGAGGTAGCTGTGGCCATGATAATAGGACCAGGTGTAGAAGGTAAATAAAGTGCTTTTTAAAGTTGGTGTTATGGGGAATGACAAAGCCCTCTTGAAACGCGAAAATGTCTAATCGGTGTCTGCAGAAAGTTTAACTCAATAAAACATTTTTAGAGTCAGGATATGATCATTTTTATCAGTCATTGATGAAAAACATAATATTGAAAATAAGTCCAGTTAAGAAAGCAAGAACAAATATACCAGCCTTTTTCTTCCTTATATGGGACACTAATACAAGAAAATTAATCAAATCATATTAATATCTTCTTGCTCAATGCAAATTCTTTCTTATTCTTATTTTTTGCAGTTTTAGAGTTGAATGAGATAAGATTGTACCTGTGCAATATTTGCTTCATTATTTGAAGACAAAGCCAGTCAATTTTTACAGAAAATAAATTATCGGTAAAACTAGCCATTTGATATGTCTTCAATTCAGACAAAAAGTATGTTAGTAGTTTCTCCAGAAATAGTTTCATATATGTCTATGCCTGCATTTAAACTTTTGTGATAGTTTTAAAACCCTTTAGATATTTTAAAGAATAATTAAAAGTGTGCAGTCATAGTATGTATATCATTAATGAGGAAATTTTAAATTGGTTAATTCATACAATCAATGTTGCTAACATAATCATCCACATGTTTTGTATTACACCAAAATTACAAATTTATTTATAATCTTAAAATCCGAAAAACGAGCAAGAAGAATGATACCTGAATTTTTACATGTGAATTCCAGGACTTCTTCAAAAAGGTAGTCCAATAAAAGCATTAGGTTTTGCCTTCCTATTCCAATATTTTTATCTAGATTTTATTTAGAAATTAATCATGAATCAATATGATTGTTGATATGATATTTGTGGTGTGCATGTCATTGCTTATTCAACAAATAACTTAACCATTATGGCCATTTAGCCCATTATTTGTCTTTATGGTTGGCTTTCTATAAGGCATAAAAAAAGTTCATGTGTTGTGAAATAAAAAATTCAGTGTTCAAGTAATGGTTTTACTCTTCATTAGATTATAAAAATATTTGTTTCCTCTAAACCACTTATCAATTTGTTAATTTTCAAAATTGTTACACACGTTGCCAAACTAAGGATAGTATGGGATGATGAAATGGAAAAGAGTGGACTTGAGTGGGGCAGTCCTGCTGTTTGAATCTGGCTTTTCCTATTCCTTACTGAGATATTTTGGACTCATTAGTTATGTTACCAATTTTTGATTTGCTCATCAAACTAGAAGAAACAACATCTATTTAGAAAGATTTTGTGGTAATGAGAAACAACATCTATAAAAACATAACCAATAATCCAGAGTATGATACATGTTCAATAACTGTTAGTCCAAATATCATATACTTTTAATTTAATTAGATAAAGTTTTCCATGAATTTCCTCTCCATATTGTAAAGGAGAGGAAAGGAAAGAAACCTAATATATATTGACCATTTACTGCACTCCAGCCACTGTGCTAAAGTTAGAACTTTGATTTCTAATTCAGGGGCACTTGGGATAATTTGGACACTCAGGTTAAATAAAACACTACAGTGTTTCTGCTCAACCTCCTCGCCAGTATAACTAATTTCATGGTGTTAACAAATAGGCCATATATCCAATGTCTTTCTCTAGACATAAAATTTCCAGAACTTCAGTTGCTACCACAACAAAAATGAACACAACTGTATTTTTCTGGATGTGTCAGTCCCTTCCTGTTAACTGGACCAAGGCTATCACTTCATGGCCATTCGAAGACTGGGGAGAGTGGAGGGTAGGACACAACTCTCTTTATCTCCCCAGCCTCCACAAAATTTATTCTCTAAGATTCTCTGTGTTCAAATATTTCTCTTTTTAATAATAATCTCTCTCTATATACTATAATACAGATTATTTCATAATCGATATATAACAATTAGATATGTATATGTGTATCTCCAATATATAGAATTATAAAGTATCTATTATACATATTATATATTATATAATTATGTGTTAAATAACAATTAATATGTTATATAATTATATGTTATATATTATATATTTTATATGTTTTATATATAACATATATATAACACATATCAAGTTTATACTACATATTATTATATAATACATAACATATTAATATATGATTGTATATAAATTACATATTATATTACATATAATATATAGTATATTATAATAATTATAAATTAATACATATATTTTATATAATTACATAATTACAATTATAAATTATGTATTATAATTTATAATATATATGTACTATATATAATTACATATATGTATACATATATCATATATATTATATATATATCTCCCCCCAACCCTAGGTATTTTTATGTGTGTTATCACCTTTAATAATTTTTGATACCTCAGACTGCCTCCTAAATTGCACTTTTAAGAAAGAAAAGAAAATATTATTATTAGCCACAAGGCCAGTTCTGTACAATTAATCTACCAGATCTTACAAGGCTGGAAGAACTGAAGAGTTTGAGTTGAGGATAATCTTCTAAAATAAGAAAATAGGATGTAACTGTTTCTGGTGGCTATTACATGTAATTGAGATCAAGTTTTGTTTACCAGTGCTAATAAATAAGAAGTAATAAGTATGGAATGAATAATCTTAGTCTATAACCCACAAAAAGCTAATAACGAAGAGTCATTCTTTGGATTTAAAGCACTCAATTTTTGTGGGTATGTTAATGTACCTCACTTTCATCCAATATTCTGTAAGACCACATTGCTATTTTATTACTTCTCTGATAAATTATCTTCTACCTGACATTAAAACCTGTTCTTTTCTGGGTTCATACAGATTACTAATTAAGAAAAGGTACTGACTGGATGTATAGAAATTTCTTCTCTATTTTAATCAATGTTGAAGATAGTTTATCAGAGAAGTAATAAAATAGCAATGTGGCCTTATGAAAGTCATGAATTCAGATTATTACCACTTTTTGATCTTAGTAGATAAATATTTTTGTTGTATCATTTAAAAATATATAGCTTTTCCTGAACTCACCATGAGTGCATCTCTCGGAATTTTCCTTAAGCAGTTTGTATGCGTTGTGTCACTTAATCCTTACACATTGCCAGATTTAGCAAATAAAAGTAGTGGATGCCTAGTAACATTTGATTTTCAGATGAACAGCTTTTTAATTAATTTACTTATTTATTTTTGACACTGGGTCTCACTCTGTCATCTAGGCTGGAATACAGTGGCACAATCATGGCTCACTGCAGCCTCGACCTCCTAAACTCAAGTGATTCCTCATCCTCAGCGTCATGCATAGCTGGGATTACAGGGGTGGCTAAGTTTTGTGTTTTTCATAGAGACAGGATTTCCCCATGTTGCCCCAGGTTCGTCTTGTACTTCTGGGTTCAAACGATCCACCTACCTTGGCCTCCCAAAGTTCTGGGATTACTGGAGTGAGCCACCATGTACAGCAACATTTTTTTTTTTTTAAATTACAGGTATGTACCATGCCATGCAACCCTAAAACTACTTCAATGGTCAGCTACTGTTACTGATGATCCCCATTTTAAAGAAAAGAAATTGAGGTACACAGAGATTGTCACTTGCTCAATGTTACATGGATATTTAGAATGCATTAAAATCCAACTAGTTTTATAGTCTGGTTTCCTGGTTCATACTCTCAACCATTTCACCACTTTCTCTCTCAATATCTACTCCTATGAGTTCAAAGACTGCCTGATATTATCACTGTGGTTCCTCTCAAATCCAACCCTCCATGACCTAATTCTATTTATTAAGGTAAAAAGGGGCTTATTCTTTAAAAGCTTATTCTACCTCATTGCTCCAAAATGAATGCCATTATTTTGGCAGCATCAGTAATATATCACTAATATAAATAAGATCTACATTTCTCTTGAGAAACTTTCCAGAGGTCAATGTGCCATAACTAGACAATCACTGTACCAGAAGAATTGATTTCTGTAATGTATTCAGTGAGCCTTGTAGCATCTCTCCAAAGTTTACCTGCTAATTACTACCTATTTACTTATAAAAATGCTAATCGAATATATGTGGATTTAAAAACACAGGGAAATTCCTCTTCAATTACCACAATGGTTCATTCTCTTCACTGTAGAAAGGATGCAGTCCATGACAGGCAGAGTAGTCTGTGGAATTGAAAATTAAAAGGAAAAAGGAACTCCCTGCTATGTAAAAAGTAGTTTTATTCAGTAGAGTGCTGGGTAAGGGTGATAAAATGTGTTCCACATTGTCAGGGTACAGTAAAAGATTTTTATTTATCTTGTCTAGGATCACTTTAGACAGCTCCAAGTGACATCTTTCACATCATTAATTCATTGATATGGGTCCAAGATCCACTTTTTATCCGTAATGGAGGCAGGATAGAGGGTGATGCAGACTCTTCACCTGGAGTGGTCAATTGGGGAACTGACCAAGGTCTGGGGTCCAGAAATGTTAGCTGCTGATAGTGGAGACAATTGTCCCATGCTAAAGACAAAACAAGAAAAAATTATAAATATTCTGGTCACAGGCTATATAAGATGTTCAAGAGAAATCCGCAGATGCAGACTGGACAGTCTGTGGGTCTAAGTGACTGCCAATTATCTCTGAGATACTTGTGTTAGATGGTACTTTCTATGCCAGTGGCAAGAGCCAAGGACTTGACAGCTCTGTTCACTGCCCTAGAAAACTGTCTACTCTTGCTGCCTTGGATGAGAAAGAAGACCTCACAATAGGGTACAACGAAGCTTAGAGGACAAGAAACCATATTTAGTAATGAAATCATTGTTCTCATCTGATTTGCTATTTTACACCTTCACTATTCTACTGGAGTGGTTTTTATATTTTTCTCTTTCCTACAGTAATATTTCAATCATATACATATGAGACACATTGTATAGGATCCCAAATAATAAATGTTGTTTTGATAAAATACACTGCTGGTCATGCACAACACCTAGATAACTATAATCTCTTTTTCTCCTACATTAGAAAGCATGTCTGAGTGCCTGAGTGAGAAACACTTAAAGTAATAGTCTTATACAATTACTAATTTATTTTTTAAAGGAAAATATTTGCTAACTCATTGTTAGCATAAAAACATTGCAATGTGATGACACAAACATCATAATACCTAGAATAAGAGCCCCTGTGTATAGAAGTAGGGAGCTACCCATAATATTATGATACCTCTCTGCTTAAAATCCTTCAGATACTCCCTGTAAAGTCACCGCAGTTCATTAGACATACAATGCCCTTTATAATGTGGCCACAACTTATCTCTCCAGTCCTTCTTCTTTCACTTTCTCCTATGCTTCCCTGACAGAAGAAGAAGAAAAGAAGAAGAAGAAGAAGAAGAAGAAGAAGAAGAAGAAGAAGAAGAAGAAGAAGAAGAAGAAGAAGAAGAAGAAGAAGAAGAAGAAGACGACGACGACACAACTGGCTATGTCTGAATTACATCACGTAATTTAATTTTTAGGGCCTTTGCTTGTATTTTCCTATCTGCTTGAATTACCCTTTCACTATATTCTATGCATACTCATCTTTCAAAACTTAACCCGAATGTTACTTTCTTCATGATATTTGCATGCCTCAAAATAATTTTTTTCAGTGCTCAAATAAAACTTCTTAGAGTTCTGCTTGAATAATAGCATTGTTTATTGATAAATCTTTGATATTACATAATGAAATCTGTTGTGATGGGATTAAAATGTAGTTCTCATTATACCTCCAACATGATGTATGTGATTTGGAAGTTGTTTAATGAATGTTTGTTAAAATAGTAACTAAATGGCAAACAATTATATACTAATCTCAGACTATCACCAATAAATACCACTTATAAGCAAGGAAATTCTACAATACTTATTATTTCACCGTTAATAGGGACTAAAAATTATTTTGAGGATCAACAAATTAGTTAATTATGTGATTGGGGTGAAATATGGAAATAGTATAGTTTAAAGAAAAAAGCATGGTCTCTGAACTAGACAATTAGATTTTCATATGAACTTCTCCACTTTTGTTTGTGAAGTCAATGAGTAATTATTTAACATCTTTGAGGTTCATTTTTGTTGTCTTAAGGAGGGGGAGGAGAAATAGTGGTGAACTCAGTTGCTGGTACATAGTAGGTGATCATTAAATATGAATTCACTTTCCCTTTCCTGAGTTCTTGTGAGCTAAATGCATAAACAGAATGACCCATGATGATGGAACATACCAGGTTAAAGTTGTCTAGAAATAGGGAAGTAAAAGGAAAATACAGAATATGTAGAAATTAAGTTATTTGATTATGAGGATAATAAGATAAAATATGCCAAAATATATTTAAACCATTTTAAATGCTTACTTTTGTATTCTAATGTTGCCTTTTCCTAAATCCAATTTTATAATATTCTAGTTTCAGGTGCAAGATAGAATATTAAAATTCTCTTGGCATGTTTGCAATGTTTCTTTTATTATCACACCCAGTATAATTCTCTATTTCAGTGATTCCATGTAGAAGCCAGCCTCTTTATAGTTTCTTCTTTTGGAAACTATGTCAGCCTCTCTGAATCTCTCTGACTATCACATTCATCTTGAGCTTTCTGGTATGTTATGTAAAACAATACTAGCACCTTCTGTTTGATGTAGATAAAAATGACAGGATGAAAAGCTGACTATGAGACAAACTCCTGGCTCATTTGCAAAATAATAAAACACTTTCAGCTGCCTCATAGATAAACATTTTGAAACAAAGCATAGCTTGGGTCCATTATATATATATATTTTTCTTTAGTATTTAGAGGTCTGAACAGAACCCATGATAAAAGTGACATTTTTGGTAGTTAATCCACTACGTACTTCATTGACTTCTACTTGATTGGAAAAGAATATCTAGACAGGAAAACTTTCTTTTCATTAAGAGACTAGGAACTTGGGTTAAATATTAAGAAATAATTTATGATTCTTGCTGGTCATGGTGGCTTACACCTGTAATCCCAGCAGTTTTGGAGGCTGAGGTGGACAGATCACTTGAGGTCAGGAGTTCAAGACCAGAATGGCCAACCCAATCTCTCCTAAAAATACAAAAATTAGCCAGGTATGGTGGAGGGTGCCTGTAATACCAGCTACTCGGGAGGTTGAGGCAGGAGAATAGCTTAAACCTGGGAGGCAGTGAGCCTCCCACGTTGCAGTGAGCCGAGATTGCACCATTGCACTCCATCCTGGGCGACAGAGCAAGACTGTCTAAAAAAGTAGAAAGAAATAATGTATGATTCTGAAGGATTAAAAGATAAAACGATCTCAGGTTTAGGAAAATAGGTATATCTTAACTTATGGGAATTAGGAAACCCAGTAGCTGTTCTCTTGAGGATAACCAGAAAGGCTGTTCCACATTTACCTGTACTTACCTTACATGGCTAAAACCTTGAATTTTCTAGAAGTTCCTAGAATATGGTTCTCTATAAACAAAGAATGTCAATAACATTATAATATCAAATATCTTTGGAAGTTTATTTTTAGCATGCTGTACATTTATATTACAGGAGAGGACTCTAAGGAGCATTTGTAGAGGGATATCATAAAACTTACTGTGCTGCCTAACATTTATTGAAACTTCAGTTACAGAACGAGAAGGCATACACATATTTTCCCCTAATTGTAACTGCTATGTACAACCAAAAACGCTGGAAATAGGGGAGAGGGAAACAAAGGAACTCCAAAGGGTGATAGGCAGAATGCAAACTGATTTGTGATCCAAGCATTGCAGAAAATGATCACCTGGGTCTGAGGTTTTCCAACACTCAAACTAGGAGCAGAAGGCATTCCAGGTAGGCCCATTTCTCTCTCTCAGACAAAATGGCAACTGTACATAAAACACCATGTTAGCCCTGGCAGATTTAGCAAGGGAAATTGATTGGGAGCTCCACTAACAATAAGTAGTCAGAGTGAATACTCTCTTTCCTTGCTAGTCTTGTGAATTCCCTACTGGGAATAGAGATGCTAGAGAAGCTGATGAGATCACAGGGGCGGAGAGAGAAACCTGCAGGAAGATGTAATGAATTATTATAGTTTTATGTTGCCTCAGGATCCATTTTGAGTATAGGTTTAGTTTTCTTATACCAAAAGTAGGGTTTAGTCACCCTTGACGGTTTCTAGGTCTCTGCTTTCTCCCAGTTCCTCAATATTGACAATCCAGATATCTACCTTATACAACCACATCCTGGTGATCAGTTTCCAATGAGACAGCTAGATCAAACCACTTGTCTCACTCACCTCCATATCACGTGTGGAATGTGCAGATGTGCCTCAGGGATCACTTCTCAGTCACGGTGTGTCTCCAAGGATCTCATACCTACTTGCCCAAAACCCAATTAAAATTCCCTCAGGAAAGTGTGCTTGGGTAACACTTGGAGCCCCGATAAAGGCTTCATCCCACAGACCCCTCTCTCTTTAACTTGCTCCTCACCTGCTTGCTGAGAGTGCATGTCCCAGAAATCAGCCCCTCTTCCTGCTGGACCTGCAAGGTATGCCACCCAACTTCTCTCTGGGAACTGTCAGTAATAAACCTGCTTCTGTTATTTAATGTGTTGTGTTGTGTTGCTTCCTTTGTGTTTTATCTGACCAACACACCTGAACCTAAATTCTTTCCAAGTTAGGGCTCTGTAAGAGAGTGATTATATGGGTAGATATAAACTGGACACAGGTCAGGCAAAAGCCATGAAAGGGTCTTCCAGAATAAAGAAGTTTTATTTGAGAGGGACACCTAGTCACAGGTTGACACTTACGTATTAAACTGTTCTCCAGGATAAAGAGGTATCCCTTGAAGGGCACACTCTAAACATACACAACAGCCTCCCCTGAAGCCCTGTCGGGGTTATACTTTATACCCACTCTCAGGAGAGAAACCTCAAAATCAAATTAGAAATAAAAAATACAGCAGAGGCCGGTTGCAGTTGCTCACGCCTGTAATCCCGGCACTTTGGGAGGCCGAGGCAGGCGGATCATGAGGTCAAGAGATCAAGATTATCCTGGCTAACATGGTGAAAAACCCTCTCTACTAAAAATACAACAAATTAGCCAGGCATGATGGCACGTGCCTGTAGTCCCAGCTACTCGGGAGGCTGAGGCAGAAGAATCACTTGAACCTGGGAAGTGGAGGTTGCAGGGAGCCGAAATTGCGCCACTGCATTCCAGCTTGAGTGACAGAGTGAGATTCTGCCTCAAAAAAAGAAAAAGAAAATACAGCAGAAGATCACAGCACAACAAGCAATTGGGGAGCCACTATCCATCCCCAACAGACAGACATTGAATTGTCACAACAAGCATCTAACAGGGAAGACTTTTTATACCACAGTCCGGGGACTTGACTCCTCTCCTTCAGAATACACCAGGTGGCCACACTGGGGTCACCTTTCTGCCTCTCTAGACAGCATCAGCAAAGACCAGTGGGAGCACCAGTGGTACCACAAGTACCAGGCAAATCAAAACAATATAGTGAAGTCTTTGAAAATTAAACTGTTATTGGAATCATAGCCCACATAAGTAGGCCATAACTTGTTTAGTAAATCTGAGCATCTTATCCTTAATTCTGGTGTTCAACTCAGTCCATCATGCATTATATTTAGCCAATTCCTAGATTTAGAAAAGCTTACAGGTATTATACATCAAAGAAATGTGTTGGAAATCAACAGAAAGTAGGTCAATGAAAAGGCTGATTTTGAATCTATGGAGAAAATGAAGAGAATGCCAAGTGGTTAAGGTACTGAGTGTACAGAGAGTCTATTTGCCTGGAAATTGAAGCAAATAGCACTTCAAAGTTTGGGTCAGTGATATAGGCAGTTGTGTGTGGCAAATAAACAGGTTTTTAGTCTCAATTGTATAACTGCTTTATAGGATCTGAGAGTTTTATACTTTTATGTGCTTTTAGGACAGGAAGTATCATCCTTTTATTTCCACGTTTAGAACTCCTTCAAGCATTTCTTGTAGAACCAGGCCAGTGGAGATGAATTCCCTCAGCATGTGCCTGTCTGAGAAATACTTTATCTCTACATTTATAAAGCTTGGTTTGGCAAGCTACAAAATTATTGACGGGCAGATTTTTTTTTCTTTTTTTTTCTTCTTAGAGGACAAAATAGGATCCTGGCTTGTAAGATTTCTGCTATGAAGTGCACTGTTAATTTGATAAGATTTCATTTATAAGTTATTAGATGCTTCTCTTTTACTGCTTTTAGAGCTTTTTCCTTCATATTGACTTTAGATAGTCTGATGACTATATTCCTTGATGAGGTTCATCTTGCAAAGTATCTCCCAGGTGTTCCTTGAGCTTCTTGTATCTGAATATGTAACTCTGTAGCAAGACCAGGGAAGTACTTCAGAATCAGTCCCTCAAATAGGTTTTCTAAGCTTGTTACTTTTTATTTTTCCTTTGCCCTCAGGAATACCTATAACTAGTAGGTTTGGTTGCTTTACATAATTCCATATTTTTTAGAAGCTTTGTTCATTTCTTAGAATTCTTTTTTAGTTATTTCTGACTAGATTAGTTTAAAAGGCCTGTCTAAGCTCTGACACTCTTCTGTTTAGTCTGGTCTGCCTATTGTTAAAACTTTAGACTATATTTTGTAATTCCTTCAATAAATTTTTCATTTCTAGTTATTTTTTTTTAATTCTATCTTTCTCTTTAGTAAATTTTTCATTCATATCCTGAATTTTTTTTTCTTTGTGTTGGTTTTCAACTTTTTCTTGGATCTCATTGAGCTTCCTTACAATCCATATTTTACATTCTTTATCTGTCATTTCACAACTTCCATTTTGCTTATAATCTATTACTAGAGAGCTAGTGTGACCTTTTTGGTGTGTCTGCCACTGTGCCCCACTTCCTGCCTCGCCCTTCATGCAAGTCCCGGCTGATGGACACACTGCCAGTGGAGGTGCAGCCACCTCCCCCGCCCCCCGCATAACCTTGGACATGTTTTCCTAGGTGCATCCATCCCAACCCCCAGTGAGAACAACTATGGCCATATTTGCAGCAGTGGGTGGGGGTAGGTAGAAGTTCCTCTATCTATATCTACTCCTGGCCACTGGTGCCACCTTTCTGTTGGTGTAGAATCATACTCTTTTCCTGTAGAGCCCAGAACTGTACCCTTGTCTCTGCTGGGAGGGATGCATTTACCTTCTTCTCACAACTGGGGAGATATCTGGCAGAAGAGATGCACAATCTGGTTTCCTTTGTCCCAGAAGGTGCTTTGGTTTGCTGTATCCTTCCCCTAGAGGCAACCTACCATGAGGGTTGAACTCTAGGAACCTGCAGCACCCCAGGGTCCCACCAGACCTTTGCAGTTGTCACAGTCTGAAGTAATTCTGGGAAATATTTGTGGATGATATAGGGATGCAGAGACATAAGGGCTGAGAATTCCTGGGCAGGATAGAGGCACACAATGGATGCACAACCAGTATGGTGCCCTCTACCTCAGCTCAGGTGTTGGGGGCAGCTCAGTGGGTGAACCTATGCCACCTGGCCACCCAGCATTCTGCCCTCAAGAAGTTCCCAAATTGCCACCCACAACAACACTTGGACTAGCAAAGAAAGAGGTGCTCTCAGATAGTTTGGCAGTCAGCAGCCGGCTGCAGGAGTTAGGAGAGCAAAATATACCCCCACCTGCCCTTTCTAAGGGCTCTGAGTTCACAGGGGTCAATCTCTGCTAAACTCTTGCTTCCTTCTTTTTCTGCACCCCAGATTCTTCCCATGTATTCTTGGATAGGTTCTGGCACTGTTCCTTCAGTATTTCACTCAGACCATGATTATTCGCCTGTAACTTTGGTTCTGCTTTCTGTAGACAACTGGCATCCAATATCTCTTGTTAGACATCTTGGATTAAAACAACAATGACAACAACAAAAATAACAGAAAGAGCTTTTGATAAAAGATGGGCTTTCCCACATCAGGTCATATCAAAGGATCCAATAGTGGTTCTAGTGGTAAATTCAATAAAGTTGGAATAATTGTCTTATAGTAATTGTAATGTTTGTTTACATCACCCTGGAGAACCTGATTGTCTTTGAATATCCCTATGGGCTCCATATAAACCTGAGAAGACAAAAGAATAATCAGAGAGCATCAACCTCAATTGTCACATTGAATCCTCAGAATGTGTTCAACATCAGAGGTGACAGCGAAGCAGTTCTCCCCTTCTCAAGTTCTGTCAGCCTGTAAGCGCCACATCATATACCAAAGTGTTTTCTGTCAAATTGAGGTGATCATCTGGCATGATTTCAGTGAACATAAATGAAGAATAGTGTTGGAGAACAACAGTTTTTTGACTGTTTTTCCTTGTCCTCCTTAATAAGAAAGGTAGCTGAAAGAATCTGTACTTCAAGGAGATTTTTATAATTCTGCTGAAAAGACAAGGGAATCAGATTAAATATATGTCTATATAAGACAGATGTTCAACAAAAATTAGGTGAGTGACTAAAGGCTCTTTTCTCTGAGTATTTATTCAGAGAACTGATGTGTCAGTTCTCACCAATCAAACAGGGCTTAAAGCATAGAAGTCCCTTTCAGCTGTGTTTCTTCCTTCTAGTCCCTCCCTTTCTTCCCAGTTTTCCAGTCTCTGAATTACTCTGATCAGAGGCCTACTAGCAGCTTTTAGGGATTCCTTGTAGAGATAGACTGTACTATTCTATTATACTATATAGGCATATGTTCATATGTATCACATTTTGTTATTTTCATACAAATGGTCTTATAACAAATTTTATGTTCTTCTCTTATTTTCACTTAACAAAATAGCTTAAAGTTTGTCCATTATCAGTTTGTAGTGAGTGGTCCCTTTTATCCCCAGTGGGAAGAAGATAGTATTCTCTTTTATGAATTACTATAATTTATTCAACTTACATTCTCCTAATGACATTTGGGATTTTCTCAAATTGTGCTCTAATAAAAATCCTGTGATGAATGTTTTTGTTTGTTTGTTTGCTTGTTTGTTTGTTTTGTGACAGAGTTTCTCTCTGTTGCCAGACTGACTGGAGCGCAGTGGTGTGATCGTGTTTCACTGCAACCTCCACCTCCTGGGTTCAAGTGATTCTCCTGCTTCAGCCTCCTGAGTAACTGGGACTATGGCATGTGCCACCATGCCCAACTAATTTTTGTATTTTCAGTAGAGATGGGTTTTCACCATGTTGGCCAGGATGATCTTGATCTCTCATGATCCGCCTGCCTCAGCCTCCCAAAGTGCCGGGATTACAGTTGTGAGCCACCATGCCCAGCTGCAATGCATGTTTTTAAGCTTATTTCTTCATGAATTTGTGTGATTGCACCTACAGTGTATGTTCTAAGAAGTACATTTTCTGAGTCAAGGAATCTGTCCATTGAAATGATGATAGGTTATTGAGGGAAGTCAGGGACCCTGAATGGAGGGACCAGCTGAAGCTATGGCAGAATAGCATAAATTGTGAAGATTTCATGGACATTTATTAGTTCCCCAAATTAATACTTTTATAATTTCTTGCGCCTGTCTTTACTGCAATCTTGGAACATAAATTGTGAAGATTTCATGGACACTTATCACTTCCCCAGTCAATACCCTTGTGATTTCCGATGCCTGTCTTTACTTTAATCTCTTAATCTCGTCATCTTCATAAACTGAGGAGGATATATGTCACCTCAGGACCTTGTGATGATTGCATTAACTGCACAAATTGTTTGTAGAGCACGTGTGTTTGAACAATATGAAATCTGGGCACCTTGAAAAAAGAACAAGATAACGGCAAAGTTCAGGGAACAAGAGAGATAACCTTAAACTCTGACTGCCAGTGAGCCAGGTAGAACAGAGCCATATTTCTCTTCTTTCAAAAGCAAATGGGAGAAATATCGCTGAATTCTTTTTCTCAGCAAGGAACATCCCTGAGAAAGAGAATGCGACCCTGAGGGTAGGCCTCTAAATGGCCCCCTTCTGGGAGGCTGTCTTCTATGACCCAAGGGATGAAATAAGCCCTGGTCTCCTGTAGCATTCCTAGTCTTACTAGGATGAGGAAATTGCCACCTAATAAATTTTGGTCAGACAAGTTGCTCTCAAACCCTGTCTCCTGATAAGATGTTATCAATGACAATGCGTGCCTGAAACTTCATTAGCAATTTTAATTTCACCCCATCCTGTGGTCTTGTGATCTTGCCCTGCCTCCATTTGCTTTGTGATATTCTATTATTTTGTGAAGCATGTGATCTCTGTGACCCACACCTTATTTGTGCACTCTCCTCTTTTGAAAATTGCTAATAAAAACTTGCTGGTTTTATGGCTCAGGGAGCATCACAGAACCTGCTGACATGTGATGTCTCTCCTGGACACCCAGCTTTAAAATTTCTCTCTTTTGTACTCTTTCCCTTTATTTCTCAGATCAGCCGACGCTTAGGGAAATCTAAAAGAACCCACGTTAACTATCGGGGGTGGGTTCCCCCAATAATAGGTGAATGTGAGAGTGTTTTACAAGGAAGTAGAGCTAGTTACACTCCTGCTAACATGTATGAGAGTTTCACTTGTCTCATTGTTTTGAAATATTCAAAACTCTCATCTATAATTTCATCCTTCCTGCTAAATCCTCTGTTGGATACAACAAAGCTATTGATTTTTAAAAATGAAATGAGTCAGGAAACAGCTTCATATAAATCTCCATTAACAATATTTTCAATATGTGTTTTTGATATGCATTGTAACAGTAGCATTTTCATTGGTGTCAGTTTCTTGCTCAAATATAAGTGCTTGGACATTATGGCCATACCAGCTGAGTTATACTATCCAAAAAATAAATGGATTGATTTTTTTCTCAGTGGCCTGCTCCAGACTCCATTGGTCAATACTTTTCTTGCCAAAATACATGAGAGGTTAGATGTGTTTTCTCATTCATGGCCAGACATGGCCCCACAAAATAACAGAAAAGAGAAAATGTTATTCATCATTACCAAAGTATGCTTTTATAGAGAAATAACTAAAAATGTGTACTGATTTATGAGCATCCTATAAAGTTTACAGTTATTGCTGTATCCTTCTTGATAAAGATTTGTATCTGAGGAAGTTAAAAGCATATACAGTACACTTTTAAAATAATCTCTTATAGCACCCAAATCAGTATTTGTCACACCACACCCAAGAAATCAAGCTAGTATCAGCGCCAAAACACATTGTTAAGGAGCATTGTCCACTCCTTGAATAACTTGAAAATTGATGTCTGGAGAAACGTTGAAAATAAATTGCTTTAAAGGACTATCTGGAAAACCCAAAAGGCAAACTTAGAAGTTGGTTTTGTATCTTTGTATATTGAACAATGTGTTTTTTAGTTTTATTTTTAAATGTCCAGATCCTATCTAATGAACAAACTCATGCAAAATATCAGATCTAGTAATTTAAAAATTGAACAGACAGAATCTATGAAGAGTAATCATAAAACCCACTATCCTTTTAAATATCATGAAACTCAACTTCTGGTTAAATTTACTAATTAAAACTGTTTTTCTCCTTTTTGTGAATTGTAATTGTGCAGTTTCAAACTTTTCTGATCATTCCAGAGTAAAACAAAGTGTCAATCCAAAAATTAAAATTTCTAAACATGAGTGACAGTTAAATCTTCAAACATACTTGAAATGGAGGACATACCTTTTTCCCATACGCAAGAAGACTGAAGGTTGAGAAATGGAGTATAATTGGCTTCTTCTCTCATCTTGGTCTGTTGTTAGAAAGATTCTATACCAGCTTTCTTTCTCAGTATGTTGCCAGGAAACATATTAATTATTTGGCCAAACCGTGGGGAAAGGCTGATTGAAATGCTCTGTTACAGTAGCTAGGCTGCCTATGACATGCCCGTTAGAATTTCCAAGAAGTTTGGTTCTCATATGCAGTTGCATTCTCAAAATGCAGGGGCCATAAAACTTGAAGAAAAAAAAAAAACTGATTATTTGAATGAAGAATTAACTTTAGAGCTCACTGATTAATTAAACAACTTAACAGAAATATGTACTCCATTTTCAATTACAGAGTTTAGAGCCATTTTCTTTTAAGTCATCATTGAATTATTAAACACCCTCTTCCTTTCTTATCTACCATGGTAAATATTAAGTGGATGCATGTATTTCTCCCATTCCCATCTTTAGGAATTAACTTAAAATGTGTGCTAAAAAGGGATAAGTTCTTTTAATATTCTCATAATGCTACTTGGAAAGATAATTTCCTGGTGTCCAAAACAGTCTCAGATGTTAATAAAGAAGAGGAACAATTTTGATTGCCAATTAAATTATAGTTTATCTTTATTAAGTAGAAAACAAAATAGATGTGCTATAATAGTAAATTGAGGTTTTTGTGTCAACTGAAGGCTTAAAATTATCCTAAAGAAGAAATTTTCCCAAATCCTATACAAATGAGTATAATCTTGATAAAAAACCTGACTATAACTTTACCAAAAAATCATAGGGCACTTTTATCTTTGGTGTAGGAAAATTCATAATGTAAAATTAATACATAGCTTATTAAAATGATAGCCCTCATAATTAGATAAGTTTTTTTAGGAACTTAAAAATGTTTTAATATCAGTATCAGTATTAATATAACCTAAAATATTAGTATTTATAAAAATACATGATTGCTATAGAAACTAAAAATTCAGCAAAATTTTGGATAAAAAATAAAAAATGAGTATATATATAATCTTTTACTTTATAAAATAGATTATTCTCAGGCCCAAACCCATCATCATGTTTTATGGGAAAATATTAAAGACATTTCTATTAATGTAAAAAATGAATGACAAATGCCTACTCTCATTGCTGTTATTAAATATTGTATTTAATACTAGTCAACTCAATTAAAAGAAAAAAAACTTTGTAGAAAAAAAAGGAAGTTGATATACATGTGAATATGACACAACTGCATGCCTGGAAGTCCCAAGAGAATCAGTTAAAACACTAATCCAAAAATAAAATGATGTTATAAGTCTTTTTTATGTAAAATTACTGTATGTAAATTAATAATTTCCACATACAATATGCTGCAAGGAATTTCCAACTTTTATTAAAATATTAATAACATATTTAGGAGTGTGCACAACATGAAGAATTCTCACTAAACAAAAGAAGTCTTGAAAAAAAGCAAGACATAACACATTCTTGAATAGAAAGACATATTAAAATAGATCTTTTTTTTTGGGTAATTCATAAATTTAATATGATACTCATGAAAATACCAAACACTAGCTGGCAGTTTATTTATTTTACTAAACAAACTAATTCTAAATTTTATGTGAAGAAACAACTAAGAAAATTAGAGACATTTTTGAAAAATAATGTATACATCCTAATCGTTTCATGCAATAAAACATTATAAATTTCTAATAATTAGATAAGTATAGTGTTGAGACATAAGGTTTCAGGGAGGACAATAGAAGAAAATAAAAATCATAAATAGACCCAATCACATATGAGAATGTAGTAAGTTATTAACATGGCATCTCAGCTCAGTAGGAAAATATAAGTTATTTATCGTATCATACTCTGATGAATGAAGAGACATCGGAGCAAAAAAAGATAGGATTAATATAAATCTGACACTGTACAATGAGGTAAATAAAAAATGAGTCAAAGATTTAATCTAATCAGGTAATCCTTTCTAATGATTTTTGTAAGTCCAGCAGCATATATATATATTTGTTCTTGTGTGTGTATATATATATACAGAGAGAGAAACAGCACATTTTTTTAAAGTTTGCATTAAGAAAAATTTATAGACAGATTCAAAGCATAATGATAAACTGAGGACAAGACAATACTCCCAATTTCTGTCAAATACAAAGTGCTCTTCTCTCTAATATATAAGAACTGCAAACGTATAACAAGATGGTTAGTAACAGTGAAAAATAAGTTTTAATTTTGACTAGGAAGTTCACAGTAAAAGAGAGAAAAATGGCTCTTAAACATATGACAAGCTAGTTAACTTCAATTCTAATAGAAATAGGCCTATTAAAACAGTGCCTAAATAGCCTTTTTTAGAAACAATATGATTTGAAAATCCTAATATGTGTCAATTATGTACCTGTGGAGAAACAGGATACTCTCATACATTATCACTACAACCTCTATAGATTATGTTTAACCCAGATATCCTACTTCTAGAACTTTTTCTAGGTATAGCCATGCAAGTACCTAATGATGAACTGTACAATGGTTTTTATGGTCAATCATATGCATTAGCAAAAAATTGGAGGTAATGTAAATGCTCAGTACATGCATGCTAGCAAAAGTTATATACATATCTTTATAAAACAACAAGGAAACTCTCTATGTATTAGTAGGGAACAATCTATCAGACATTGCAAAAAAAAAGCAAAAGTTACAGTTATTATGTAATTCAAAAGTTATAGTTTAATGAAAAAAGTAAGAGTGTAGAACATTTTAGTCACTAGCCACTATTCGTGTATGAGTGGTAAAACAAAATATATATTTACATTTGCTTTTATATAAAGGCACTCTAGGAAAATACCTAAGACATTAGCAACAATAGTATCTGTGGTTGAGCATGGAAGGGAATCTAGGTAACTAAGCAAATTAAGTTTAGGGTAGAAGACAGATTTTTATTTTTTCGTTGTTTTGTTTTGTTTTTTGTTTTTTTGAGATGAAGTCTCACTCTGTTGCCCAGGCTGGAGTCCAGTGGCACCATCTCAGCTCACCACAACTTCCGCCTCCCAGGTTCAAACAATTCTCCTGCCTCAGCCTCCCAAATAGCTGCGATAACAGGTGCCCACCACCACACCCAGCTAATTTTTATATTTTTAGTAGAGACAGGGTTTCACCACGTTTACCAGGCTGATCTCAAACTCCTGACCTTGTGATCCGCCTGCTTTGGCCTCCCAAAGTGCTGGGATTACAGGCATGAACCACCACACGAGGCCTATTATTAAGTGTTTTTGTATTTACTCCTTGGGAACATCTTACCTATTAAAATAATCTATATCGTTTATATATATAGTGAATGGTTACTTCAAATGAGAGTCATGAATTGGCATATCTTTATATTTCCTTAAAGAATCTGGTATAACAAAAATTCGATGGCTCACTCTTTGGAAAATGCTAGCACAGGAACAAGAAAGCTCTAGTTTTAGAAGTATTGTGCCAATTAATTCAAAAAAGTCATTTTACCTTCAGGACGCCAGTTTTCTTCTCTATACCTAAAAGGGTAATAGAAGAGGAATTTCCAAGAATTTATCCAGGTTTTAAATCCTATAAGTACAGCAGAGTACGAATAATTGAATCTTTACTCTTTCTAAGCATCAGCTTTCACAACATGGAATCTCCTTAGTAACAAAAATGCAAGAGATAGAGAGTGATCTCTAATTCCAGGACATCCCACCAAATTTCTTGTATAAAATTCCATGATACCAATCGATATTGATGTAATTTTTCCACTTAAAAACTGTCAAAAACATTTAATATTAAAATCTTTTTATTTTTACTCTTTTAATCAAAGTGTATCACTCTGCTGAGAATATGTAAAGTAGTGATGAGAGAAATATGATAAAATTCAGTATTTTTTATTTATGTGTTATTTTTAATAATTTATGTTGGCCTCTTTATTCTATCAGCTACTTTTGTTTTTTTCTCTATTTTGTTTCTTTGGCCTAATGAAATAGGTAATATTGTGGGCTGATGATAACTCATTGATTGCTCATCTACCCTCGGGTGTGTTCAACATGCAGTAACATTCATTCTACCCTATAATGAGTTTTAAAAGGGAGTGATTCTGGAATAATTTCATTTACATCCTGTAAATGCAACCAAGAGTATGCAATGATAAGAGTTCGAATAAGATGAGAAGTTTAGTGTGCTGTTCACATTTGCCCCCCTTTGCTACTTAAATCCAGAATTCTTCAGACCAGTGAATCAGAACAAGGAAACAAACTGAGAAGTAAACAGATGCCTGTCAGAACTGTCATGTTGTTTTCGTGAGTTTGCTCTTGTTAGAAAGTTTGAATGAAATACATGGAAAAAAAATGATAAATCTGACAAATCAGTCAATTCACAAATTCAAGAACGTACATGTTGATTTTATAGCCACTTTTGCAGTTTTAATATATCTCAAGATTTTAGAAATCATGTTTTTTAAACAGAAAAAAAATCCCCAATGGTTACTTATAAACAGGCTTTTAGTAACATATATTTAAGCACTGCTATTCCTTTGGGCCAATGCAGGGCTATAGTAAAAATCTGAGATTTGAATGTTGCTGATACTTGTTTTTATTTTTTATTTCAATCTACCATTTAGTAACCAAATATTTTATATTGGGGATTTTAAAATTTTTTTCTGGTTCTTAATTTTAATTTTTGATACAAAATAGATAATAGTACTATATACTAAATAATATTATACAAATTATTAAATAATATAATATAATTTAAATAATATATAGTGTTCTTGGCACATTATATACTGCATAAAAGGTAGTTATTACTATTTTTTATATTTTATTAAGTTGTAACTGAATCAGCCTCCATCCTGAAAAAATTATACATAAAGGGTCTAAAGTACTTATACATAATATGTAGCCAATGTTATTTCTTCTCTGTTTAAGAATGATAAAAGATACCAACTGCTACTTCTGGCCCACCTATATTTTTTTCTTTGCTTTATAAAAATGTATTGATAAACTGTGAGATTAAATTTTTTATTCTACAAAAGTTGAAATAAGACAGTCTACTCTAGCTGGAAAACTACTGCAGGGCTGTCGTTGTGGTGGATTGTATTTGCTGCTGTGTCAATCATAGGTGGCAGGCACCACATGATTCCCTAGTCATCTGACAGAATTAATGAATCCATTCAATTGCTTCACTTACTACCCAGTGGTGCTTTAAACTCCATGGAAAGAATTCAATTGAGTGGTACCCCTCAGAGTTTCGATAACACGTCTTAAAGTCAGGGTTTTCAAAGTGTGATTCATGAGTCACCTGCGTCAGAATAATCAATTGCTTTTTAGAATTTGTTTGAGAAATCACATTCACAATTTAATTTTATCTTTCAAATAAATCTTTGATATGGAAACTTAGTAATCATGAAAGTGTTAATATTATTTCTAATAAAATATTAGTGGATAGTTTCTGTATAATTAGTATGCTCCAGGAATTGTACCAAACCATTTCCACAATTATTTATTCCTCAGAAAGAGAAAAAAACTATAAAGTAGACATCTATTCTATCTATTGGATAAAGAAACTTAGACCCGAGAGAAACATGATTTCCTCTAGGTTACACAGATAATTGATTAACTGAGCAAGACTAGAAAAATTCATTGCTTATAAAGTCACATTTACTGAACTGCTTTTGTGTGCCAAGGCTTGTATTTGGCTCCGGGAAAAGGAAACAAAATAAGATAAAGCCTTCAATCCACAAGGTATTGTTCTCCTATCTTCTTTGACAGAACAGAGCAGGGTCAGGCCAAAGGAGCAATGAAATCCACAACAACATGGATATAGTACAATTTTTGGAATGTATGTGGGTTGCTCTGACTACATTTGTAGTATTGAGTAATTTGTGCATTAAACATATAATCAATTTATATTTGTAACAGCAATAATAATCAGTTGTAACCCCACAACTAGAACTGCATCTGACTAATGATAGATGGTTGATAAAGAGTTGCTGAATGATAGAATGAATGAGTAGTCTGCTCTACACTGAGCCCATGCTAAGATTTCTGAAACCTTATGAGCCAAACTCTTTTAAGTTTTGCCTTAGGTTGCAGAGTAACCTAATGCCATTTCTTCAATGATACAATCACTTTACTAGATCCTTGGCCTTGCCACTTGCAAGTGTGTCTTCCTGATGACTGTTCTAAATGGTTTCCTCTGCAAAGTTGAAGAGTTTTCCCAGAAAGTTTTTTTTTAGTCTATTTCCTCTGCTTTGCATGAAATGTATACTATCATTTCTACAATGATTGAACCTCTACTTTGTTTAAGGCTCATGGTGGGTTCTGGTAAGCAAAATAGTCATGGACTCAAAACTTGACTGGTCTCATATTCTAATGAGAAAATTAGGCATGTGTTGGGAAAGGAAATATGCAGGCTTGTCATATGGTAAAATATAATAAACCAAATGACAATGATCAGAAAATCTAGAAAGTGTCCTTTAAGTGATAATTAAAAAAATTAGTCCACAAGCATTAATCCAATTATATTGTTATTCATTATTCTATATTTGAGTTGTTTTTCAAAATACAACAGATTTTACTGTGCTAATAAAAGTTACGTATAGTAAGTTAATCAGGGAAAAGGTATACCTACTTCTGACTACTTCTGCTGCCAAATGCTAAAAGAGCCCTATGCTTAAAGAAAGTTGAAAAACTCTGGCATTTATATCTATAAACTTCTATTCATAAATAATTCTAAGGACAAAATGAAGCTGAAAAATGATGATAATAATATGCTGGTTATTTGTTAAATATTCACTCAGGATGTACCTATGGAAAATGTACTGTGTGCCAGCTGTGGAGCTCTAAAGCTGACTTCCTTTCAGTCCTCATAGATTTAGCAGTCTACAGAGAGCACAGAGCTATTGACAAATAATAATTAATCGGGAGATTGAGCGAGGGCATCTCTGAGGAAGAAGTAGCATTAAACAGAATGCAAGATGAGGAGTCCAGCTAAAAAATATGTCCTGCAGAGAAAAGAATGTATGTGAACTGTCTAGCTGGAAGAAAATAGGTGAGGCTGCACAATAGGAAAAGGGGCTAGGGATATCCCTAAGTCCTAATAGCAGTAATATTGCCACAAATCATTTAGATTAAGCCTTTATTCATTTCTGTTTCACATGGTAGTATTGATATCCAATTATCTAAAGACTTTGAAGGCTTATTTACTTGTTCTGCAAATTTTTCTTAAAGTAATGAAGATTCTCATGTAGCATTACTCTGACTATTGATGCCTCACAAGATTACACTGAAATTCATTTGTGAAAAGATTTTTTTAAATATCTCAATTTAATGAGTCTGAAAGCTGAGATTCTATAACTTATTTCAGTGTCATTACAACTTGAAGAAAATACTGATACTCTTAGAGATATGAACTTTGAACTTCAAAATATATATTATTTAAATGTCTAATAAAAAGACATAATTTCTTACAATACTCTATGTTAATTTAAATAATGTCTATGTTCTCAGAATGCTTTTCTACAAAATCAGTGTTTCTGTAGTTCTACACTCAGATTGTATATGACAACTTTATTAGACTATCAAGCTTTCAACCAGAACAGCATTGAAAAAAATCTACAGAACACAAAATGGAGAAAAAACAGTTTTTTGTGACAGCTAAATCATAGAGTTTTCACAAGAACATTTTTAGTATTGATTCTTGAAAGCAAAAATTATTTCCAAAATGAGGAGCTCCTATTGGCTGTAGCTTTTAACATCTTCCTTTTCTTCTCATTGCCACAGTTTATCAGAATAGTTTAATATGAGGAGAAAAGCTCTCAAAAAAAAAAAAAAAAAAAGAAAGAAAGCTGAAATTGCTTGATCTAGTTAAACATGATTTTTTTCTAAATGATGTTCAATATTGCTAGAGGTTTTTTTTCTTCTCATTTAATCTCAAATTACTACATAAGAAAGCACTTGACATTTGCACACCAGCCTTCCTCAAAGAGATATTTTAAGTTCTTAAAGAAAAAGGCAAGTGTATATAAGTATGCTAAGAACAGAGGCCTTTAAAAAAATCACCGACACTGTTATAAAACTATAGTATAGAAACATGCAGAGGTAGTTAGGAGTGGAGCTGACTTCAGGGAAAGATCTTTGGCAGATTGAGTGAGACAATTTTAAGGAGATACTGAACTGGAGGAGAGATGATTCTGGGTAGAAAAAAAAAGATATGATTAAGGAAGAAAGAAGATGATGATACCGAATAACTCAAGACTTCTTTCTACATCAAAACCTGAGAAAAATTTTGCATATTACTATTGGATTTTGAAAAGTAACTAAAAGCATTTAAAAGTTGGCAGCAATGTAGGCCTGTAGAACTCTGTGGGACCAAGAGAGAAACTGAGGGCAGCATGAGCATTAATAAGCAGTCTACCTGGTGAAAAGTGGGCTCCCTATCTCCAGATAACAAAAGTAAAATGGCAACAGTAAGGAGTTGGGGACATGATACCATGGTATGAGAGAAAACAGAATTACCTACAATACTGTCCAATTTCAAAGGTGGTCATAAAACCTCTCAATTTATTCATATCCAATACCAACCAGTTGATGGAGTGAAAAATAGGGAAAAGCTACTATGAATATCACTCATATTAAGTATAAACTATATATTTCCTTTCTTTTATATTCTACTTCATTACCACTGCCTCATTTAGAATCTCATCTCTTTATCCTTAGACTACAGCAAGTTGTAATCTCCAGGCTTCCCAGTTATCTCTGGAAACAATTTTGTAATTATATCCATCAGGAGTATATGCAAAATCAATCTCATTTCATTCTCAGTTCATTAAGCTACAATGACTTCCTCAATGAGTTAAGCCACTCTGTTCAGCTTGCAAGGCCTTAAGTGTGTTTTGTACATTTTCATCCATTGTTACTTCTAATTGTTACTTCGTATGAATCTCATTCAACTTTTTCTCTGTTATCCATATTGTCTTTATCATTTTCTTTTTTATCTCTCCTATAATTTCACATTTTCAAAATTCTTTATGGCTCAATTCGAGTTCTAGTTCTTTCATGACACCAAATTAAAGTACATTAGGTCCAGCTTTTCTCCAACTCTGATCTCATGATACATTTATATCCAGAAACATACATATTAATTCCCCATTTGAAAAAGATTGGCTTAATTTGTCCCCACGAATCAATGTTAAGTTCCCACAGGCAGGGACTTTTTATACTACTTTTGTATCCACTGGGGGGCCCAACAGTGTTCTGGGTGTTTGATCATTAATTCAAGAAATACTTAGAGACTGGTTTCAGATAGCTTTCTTAATATCAAAACTGGACTGCCCTTGAAAGATTATTCAGCAGAAGATACTGATTAAAACAGTCATTTACAACGAGAGTTTTCCAGTTGATAGATTTTATTGCCTGTTTTTTTTAGATAATGCAAACACTGTAACAGGAAGCATCCTGTAAACAAAATTTGCCTTGACTGTTGGGCATAGCCAGCTTTAACTGCTACTTTAATCTCCACTAAAGGCTCAGAGGAGAACTGAAATGTGAAGTGTTTAGCAGGGAGTCTGTCCAAAAATCAAGTTAGTGCAGAAAATAACCTGAGTGAAAAAATAGAAAAACACAGAAACTATGCCAGCTATAGGAGTTCAGCCTGCACTGTGTCCCTTCACATTTTCCATTCATTCATAATTCTGGGCCACACATGTTATATCCTCACTCTTTTTCAATACTCACAACTTTAAGTGTAGTTTATCACAATTCCTGTCTTGAAAGAGGTGTTTACATTTTAGTCTTCCATTGAATTCTCTATTCTTAGCTCTTATCGTTTGAATAGTCTGAGCCTGTTCAACTTTTTCCTTTGTCCCACCAACAAATTTAATCACAAGTTTTGGGATTAAGATTAAGAAAAAAAAATAGGCATAGTTTTATATTAAGTTACTCCACGTTATAAGAAAAAAGCAGCGAGAAATGGGCAGGTGTAGCATAGCTAGATGACTTGGAGATGTTGTCTTCTTTAACACCTGTGAAAATAAAGGTATATGAGGAATCTACCTTGTGGAACATCTTGGATTTTAGAATAACCGAATTTCAGATTTAGAGTGGACTGTAGATATAATCTTGCTGAAACTTTTGAACAACATTGTGTGTATTACTGAAATTAAGACTTAGTTTCTACATCTATAAAACATGGGTAACAAAATAAAGTTAAACATAGAATTTCAATATGACCTGCCAATTTCAATTCTAGGTATGTAGGATTCAAAATAATTGAAAATAGGTATTCAAGTAATTATTTGCCCACAAATGTTCATGGCAGCACTATGCACAAGAGCCAAAAGCTGGAAGTAATCCAAATGCCCACTATAGATGAATGGATAAATAAAATGTGGTATATTCACAAAATAGAATATAATTCAGCTACAAAAAAGAATGAGTTACTAATATATATATTACATTGTGGATGTCAATGAACCGTCAAAGCATTGTGCTAAGTGAAAGAAGACAGACACAAAACATTAAATACAGCATAATATTATGTTTATGATATATCCCAAATAGGTAAATCTATAGAGACAGAAAGTAGATTAGTAGTTGCAAGGCACTGATGACAGAGAAGTAGGATATTGTGCTTTAAAGTATATGGGGTCTCCTTTGTGGGTGATAAAATTGTTTGGAAGCTAGAAAGAAGCGATGGGTGCACAACATTTTATATGTATTAAATGTCTTTGAATGTATACTTTAAAGGGGTCAGCTTTACATTACGTGAATTTCATCTCAATTAAAAAAAGGAAAGAATACTAGAGGTTGAAATATTTCTGTCTGTTACACGTCATGTTGCAACTGACAGCATTATCCAATTTAAATGCTCTAACGTCGTTTACTCTTTATGGTCCATATAAATTTGACTAACATGATTGTTAATCCATAGATATCTATCTAACATGAATATCTACTTTTACTTTAAAGTACTGCCATGTTAATTAGTTAAAGGAAGAAGTAGTATACATACATTTAGAACAGATTATAACTCTCCTGTGGTTTTCATTTGGATGTGGTTCATGGTGAATTTGCACATCCTTTGAGGAAAAACCTTCATGCTTTAGTTTGTGTTCAGCTACACAATATCCACTATTTTAAATTGTTGGCAGGAAATAGCTATTTAGCATTAGTCATCTTGTAGAATTTATAACATAATGATTATAATCCAACCCCAACAACAGAATAGTGTATTGCCAAGAATGGAATCGGGCTCACATTTATCTTTAACGGAGAAATATGTTCTATTTTAAAGAGCCAAGAAAAAAATAAACAGTCATGGAGGGTTAAAGTTGGCAGAATCTAGCCTAGGTATTACTTTTCAACTTTTCAAGCAGCTAGTGAATCACCTATGACAAGTCTAATTAAAATAATTTCAACTCTGTAACTGGGATACTAAGCAGATGGTAGAAATAAAGATGTGCTGAACAGGCCATAAATAATTGAGGCATGAAAAAATACAAAGAGAAGTGCAAGCTAGTCCTTGCAGTTTATGTGAGTATGCATAGTTTTCTCTGATATGTTAGCATATGCTTTTAGCATTGTACCTTTACAAATATACATTGTAAGATATATGACATTATTCTTGGAAGCTGGGCCTTGTAGATGTTATAAATATAATCCACAAAATGTAGCTAAGGATTATGACATAATAATCTGTTGGGGAATGACATAAAAGGAAAAGCATATAAACCAAATAGACAATTGGAAGGAGACATAAGAGTTTGTAGTCCCCATGAGCTGTGAACTGATAGTAGTAATTGGATTATATCATTTCTCATCATAAAGCCAATACTCATTGTCATGGTGAAATCTGTTGTTTTTCTTCCTGGGCTGAGCCTTCCAATTCGATGGAATTTCACTGTGAAGGGGATTTAAAATATTAAAGACACAAACGAGCCTTTACAATTTTTCTGTCTAAACTGTACAATAATCAGGAACTCTGCACAACACAAGTACATGATACTGTGTTCACAGAACACATATTCCCAGAGCAAGTTCCTTGGCATACACTATTAGCAATGACACTCAATCAAGTATAGCCCTTCAAGGATTCCATGGGGAGAAATGTGTGAAATAGATTTTGGATCTCCTGTAGGGGGCAGCAGGCAAGTTATCGGGCGGCTAGGAATCAATAAACAATGCAGACAACCTAATTATCAGCGAAGCAGGCATAACATGGAGGTATTATACATAACTTGGAGATATTTATTTCAGTGGTTTGGTTAATATTATAGTAAATTCAGTCACACAAAATTTTTCATTTCTCAGTGCATACAAAAGTTATGATTATACTATATTATAGACTATTAAACATGCAGTAGCATTATGTCTAAAATATCAATGTATATACCTTAAGTTAAAGTATTTTATTGCTAAAAAGCGCTAACAGTCATCAGAACCTTCAATGAGCTGTGATCTTTCTGCTATTTGAAGGTCTTGCCTTGATGTTGATGACTGCTGAATGAGTAGGGAGGCTGTTGTTGAACGTTGGGGTGATTGTGGCGTTTTTTAAAATGAAACAACAATGAAGTTTGCTGCATGAATTGGCTCTTCTTTCACATGAGATTTCTTTGAAGCATGCAATACAATTTCATAGGTTTTTGTTTGTTTGTTTGTTTTGTTTTTGTTTTTGAGACAGAGTCTTGCTCTGTCACCCAGACTGGAGTGCAGCGGCGCGATCTCGGCTCACTGAGAGCTCTGCCTCCCGGGTTCACGCCATTCTCCTGCCTCAGCCTCCCAAGTAGCTGGGACTACAGGCGCCCACCACTGTGCCCGGCTAATTTTTCGTATTTTTAGTAGAGACGGGGTTTCACCATGTTAGCCAGTATGGTCTCGATCTCCTGACCCCGTTATCCGCCCGCCTTGGCCTCCCAAAGTGCTGTATTTGATAGCATTTTACCCACCGTAGAACTTCTTTTAAAACTGCAGTCTATCATCTCAAACACTGCCACTTCTTTCTCAACTAAGTGTATATAACGTTCTAAATCCTGTGTGGTCGTGTCAACATTGTTCATAATGTCTTTACCGAGAGTAGATTTCTTCTCAAGAAACCACCCTCTTTGCTCATCCATAAGATGCAACTCGTCATTTGTTCAAGTTTAGTCCCAAGACTGTAGCAACAGAGTCACATCTTCAGGCTCCATTTCTAGTGTTTGTACTCTTTCTTTTTTTTTATTTTTCTTTCTTTCTCTCTCTTTTTTTTTTTTTTTTTTTTTTTTTTTTGAGAAAGAGTCTGACTCTGTCTCCCAGGCTGGAGTGCAGGGGCGCGATCTCGGCTCACTGCAACCGCCTTCTGGGTTCAAGAGATTGTCCTACCTCAGCCTCCAGAATAGTTGGGACTACAGGCAAGCGCCACCATGTCCAGCTGATTTTTGTATTTTTAGTAGAGACGGGGTTTCACCATGTTGGCCAGGATGGTCTCCATCTCTTGACCTCATGATCCGCCCTCCTCAGCCTCCGAAAGTGCTGGGTTTACAGGTGTGAGCTACCGCACCCGGCTGTACTCTTAATATTTCTATCACATCACACTTACTTCCTCCACTATAGTCTTAGAGCCTTCAAAGTCATCCCTGAAGGTTAGACTCAACATCTTTCAAACTCCTGTTATTGTTGGTATTTTGACCTCCTTTCATGAATCATGAATGTTCTTAATGGCATTTAGAATGGTGAATCTTTTCCAGAGGGTTTCAATGTATTTTGCCCAGATCCACCAGGGTAATCCCTATTCATGGCGGCCATAGCCTTACAAAACATATTTCTTCAATACTACTAGAAAGGCAAAATTGCTCCTCTAACTGTGGGCTACAGAATGGATGTAACAGGCATGAAGACAAGATTAATCTCCTTGTACATCCCCATCGGAGCAATTGGATGACCAGGTGCATTGTCAATGAGCAGTAATATTTTGAAAAAGGAACTTGTTTTTTGTTTTGTTTTGTTTTGTTTTTTTCTGAGCAGTAGATGTCAACAGTGGGCTTAAAATATTCAGGAAACCATGCTATAAATGGATGTACTGTCATCCAGACTTTCTTATTCTATTTATGGAGCACAAACAGAATTGATTTAGCATAATTCTTAAGGGCCCCAAGATATGTGGAATAGTCAATGCTTTGGTTTGAACTTGAAGGCACCAACTGCGTTAGCCCCGACAAGTTCGATATGTCCTTTGAAGCTTTGAAGCAAGCCATTGACTTCTCTATAGATATGAAAGTCTGAGATGGCATCTTTTTCCAATACTTCAAATATAAGGCTGTTTCATCTTCATTGAAAACCTGTTTAGTGTGGCCACTTTCATCAATTGTCTCAGATTTTCTGGATAACTTGCTGAGCTTCTACATCAGCACTTGCTGCTTCACCTTGCAGTTATAAGCTCTGGAGATGGCTTTATTCCTTAAACCTCATGAACCAATCTGTTAGCTTCAAACTTTTCTTCTGTAGTTTTCTCACCAGGATTTGCTTTGGATTAGGCTATAGTTTAAGGGAATTTTGTGGCTGATTTGATCTTCTATCCAGACCACTCAACCTTTCTCCCTATCAGCAATAAGGCTGTTTATTTTTCTTATCACTTATGTGTTCACTGGAGTAGCATTTTAAATTTTCTTCAAGAACTTTCCCTTTGCATTCACAACTAGGCTAAATGGTGCAAGAGGCCGTACTTTTGAACTATCTCGGCTTTCAACACGTCCTTCTCACTAAGCTTAATCATTACTGGATTTTTATTTAAGATGAGATACCTGTGACTCTTTCACTTGAAAACTTAAAGGACATTATAGGTTATTAATTGGGCTAATTTCAATATTGTTCTCTCAGGAAATAGGGAGGCCTAAGAAGAGAAAGAGAGATCAGTGAACATCCTGTAGCTGGAGTAGTCAGAATATAAATAATTATTGACTAAATTTGCTGTCTTGTATGGATGTGGTTTGCGGTGCCTCAAAACAAATACTGTAATAATATCAAAAACCACTGATCACAAATCATAACAAATATAATAATAATACAAAAATTTGAAATGTTGCAGAAATTAACAAAATGACATACACAGACACATAGTAAGCACATGCTATTGGAAAAATGGCACTGATAGACTTGCTGTTCACAGGGTTACCACAAAGCTTCAATTTCTTTAAAATAAAAACCAGAACACCGTACCTGTGAGGTGAACTAAAGCAAAGCACAGTAAAACGAAATATGACTATTTTCTTCTATTTTTTCAACATACGTCAGAAATAGCAGTGAAGTTTGAATATCTGGCTGAACAAGATATTTAATCTGTGCATGGACCTCTCCGCAATGGCTGATCTAAAGCAAGTGCTGGCTTGGGTGATACACTGTGAAAACAACAATGAGAAGTCATGGAATTACAGAGGAATATTATTCAATGATTTCTTTTTTTCTCTCAGAGTGCTTCTGGGATGAAAAGACACACTAGAAAAGGCAGATGTAATTAAAGGTAATGAGAGATCAAACTTTAATTGAACTATAAAAAAGCACCACCTCTTCTACTTGATAATTGCACTACCACCACCAGGATCAGCTCCACCACGTTTATTTCCCTTGAACCTTTATTATCACATTATTGGCATATATATCTTATAATTAAAACATCCTGAATTACAAAAACTTTAGTTATCAAGGAAATGAAGAAGAAATAACATGCAGTGATGTGCCGTGGCATAACATCAGCCCATGAACTCGTTGCCCCAAATGGTAATGCTCTAAAATAATGTGAGGTTCTTTAATATATGCTAATTAAAGAAGGGAATTCAGTTTAAAAAATCATATACATGCACTCTCCACTCTTCTCTACTGTGAAATATTTTTCTGCTCTCATTAGTGCATTGAAATTGCACTTGTTCGTTTCTACTTAAAGAATATTTGATAGTTTGTATACATATTAATTTGATTGCTTGCAGGTTCATTAGTGAGCACTTTTGGGGAAGGTATGTTGATTCCAATTTTGATTAAAAATAAGCAGATAACATCTGAAGTTTGATTGGGGCAAATGAACCAATGTCTGGTGTAGTAAGTGGAAGAATGGCTCTTAGCTAAAGACACTTAAGAGTTATCACAGAAATCATCACTCTTTAGGAAATAAACAACGATGACAAAATGAAACAATGATTTTAGAATAATTAAAGAAAAATTTCATTCATTTTAGAATTCTTGCTGCTGAATAACTCTTATTACCTACTAAGAACTTTTAGAAACTGATTTCTGGCTTTTTTCCTCAATTTTTCGAGTCCTCTTGGGATTTTGATGCTATTTTTGAGGGAAAATGGTCTCAATTTTACTCAGCTGGGTGTGCTTCTAACATGTGTTTCACTGATTGCAGAATTATTTATTAGCCTTCTTAAGATAATATAAGTTTAAAAAATGCTGTAATTCTCCATTTTTTCCCTCTAATGAACTCAGGTCTATGAAAACTGTCTGGTTAGTTTAAGAGAACCTTAAATTTGGTGGAGGGATGAACAGTGGAATGATTGGAAGTAATAAAGAGTTTCTAAAAGTGGAAACAGGAAACAAATCAATGATGAAATATAATTTTGCTTTCATGAAGGCCTAAAGAATAATGGGCTTTAAAAGGAATGATAAAATTAAATTTTAGAAGCCAGGGATGCAGAGGTCTATAGAGGAAGACTTATTCTTTCTGTTAAGACTAAAAATGATAGCTCTACTTAAATCTCTTTAGGCACTAGAAAAATCTTGTGAAATTGAGTTTCATATTCCATTGACATGTCAAGATATCTTATTCACCCGAGAAACAGTTTCACTTAAATATATGACTTGTTCTGCACCATCACAGGACTTAATTTAAGCATAGCACTTCTACTATGAAGGAGCATCATGCTTGTATCAGCTCCATCAGGGTTACAAGGCAAGTGGAGAATTGAGGCCATCAATTTTAAGGCCATAGAGTTGAAAAGTCTAGTCTTTAGTAAGTGACTTAAAACATCTTGTATGGGCTGTATTTATTGGTTTGGTGCCACAGCATAATGAAATTTATGAAACAATTATTTGAAGTCTGAATTCATGACTAAATTGCTAAACTTAACTTGTCATCCATTTGCAGAAAGAACTCATATGAGAGTTCAGTTTTAGAAAAGACATAGGTCATTTAGAAATGCAACTAAAGGTCACTGTTTCTAAGATCTCTTCTATAATAGGGGTGAGGACAGTCCATGTCTAAAGTAGTAACAGTAGTAAACCGAATATATAGATGAATTTTTAAAATACAGAGAATGAAAAATGAAGTCTCATGGACAATAATGTTTTACTTTCAAAACTAAGCTGGCTTCTTTTTATTAAAATATCATATGAAATTAAGGAAAATTAAAAAACCCAAATCACCAATATTGAACCACAGTTATCTTCAGAAAAGGTAGCACAAATATACTCTCAGAAGACATTTTTATTATAAGTGGATTAACTTAGGTGGCTTCGTCTCTATCTCAAATACGTAGGTGAGAAAACACAGGTAATTATACTTTGATAATTACAGTAGCCACAAAATGTTAGTGCTTTCCTTAATTTATGGTACTGAAGAGTATCTAGAAGATAATATGGCTAATCAGTAAGATGGAAAAACTGCTAATAGATCTTCTGTTGTAAGAAAAATTATATGGGGCTAATACCTTTGTAATTAAAATGTGAAGCAATCAATTTTCCTGTCAGTCAACCTCGATTGCCAGGTTGGCCAATAAATCTATACTGCTTGGAGTGCTGTCCTTTTCATTACTTAATAGTTTGCATTCAGTGGAGGAGGATATCCACCCTGAAAAAGAACTAATATTCTTTCTTCAAGGACATTAATTTTCTGTATTCAAAAGTTATTTGTCAGCTATTTATTTTGTCAACAAATACACTAGGCTCTTGCAGTAAGCACGGTTTTACAAATGCCTTTCCCTATGGTAAAATGTTATTTATACAGCTTACCTTCTATTAGATATATGGGTATTTTTATTTTTCTTCTAGAACTTTTCTAGTGAGCAACACTGGAACTTTACCCTAGCTAATTTGCACTCTGGATCATGACTATTAAGTTAATGGTTGTGAACTTACTTGTTTTCATTCTAGGATATCTTATAACGACCAACTAACAATGCTGAAACAGAAAAAGCAATAAACAAATAGGCACTATTTTTTTTCCCTTAAATCTGGTTAAAGTTTAAATTAGCATTTTTTGAGACATTGAACTATGTATTACTCAGCATATTCCACTCATGCTTTTCAACATAGGATAACATGTTCAACAAAAAGAAATATGAAAATCCTGTCAGTAGTCTTCTGTAACCATCACGTTAGGGTAACTTTTATAGTCAATACCGTTGCCTCAGACTAGCCATTTGCTTGAGGGTGATAAGATGTAACTGTGATAGTTCTGATAAGGTTTGTGCACTCAAATATTTTAAACACTACTAGAGTAAATGTAGACTCTTTGTCCAAACCATTAATTGCTAGCTAGCCATGTGTTGCACATAACTGCAACAGAACTGTTAAGCATTGTAGTGTGAGCTAAAGTTAGATACATTTTCCATTATTTTGAGGCAAAATCTATTATAATCAATATATACTTTCTCTGAATTGGTGCAACTCTATCAAGATGAAATCTTGACCAATAGTTTTTGGTCAATTTTCATGACAAATCAGGATATTTGGTTTGCCTGTGTTGAAAATAGGTATTTTTTAAGTATTTAAATTTGAGTATAAGCTAAATTCTTTTTATTTTTTTCATCACATTATATACCAACTGAGACCTTATTTCACAGCATATTTACTCTGGGATCCATTTTAATAAAGTAGTTTCCATTTGGAGTATTGTCAATCACTATATCACAGGATGGGGATATTTTAAACCAAGATTTGGCATTTAAAAATAATATTTTACTTGGCACTGACACACACCAAACCAAGTCTCATGGCCATGATAGATTACAGCAGAGTGGGAACATGTGAGCTTTTCACAGACAGGAGTACCACAAAAAAGACACCAAAATAATATGATGTGTAATATTTGTATCCACTTTGGTGGAACATTTCAGGAAATAATATTATGATGTCATGTAATACATTATAGCCAATCTTTTATCTGCTAGGCTTGATACAACATCAGTAGTGATAAAGAGTAGCTTATATATATTTTAAAATGGTAATACAGGTATACAATTTTTAAAAAGCTTGATTATTTATCCATCATCTTGGAAAACACATTAAATGCAGTTAACAACTATGTCATAGAATATTATAGTAATGATTATCTTTATAAAGGTGGAAAACATAGTCTGTATAAATGTAATAGCAACAGAAAGGTCTGAAAATCTCATGTTGTCATTGAAATGACTAAATTATAGACCAGGTACCTTATCTTCAGTGAGTTAAATTCCAGAAACATTGATGTGATGGCTAAACTTGTGACACAAGATAATACATTCTCACATTTTTAAACTCAGAAACTCACATATCCTATGTAGATCTGTCTGAAGTCATTCTGATGGTCACTCATCTGTATATTACATGATCATGATTCTCTGAAATTTGTGCTACACTTTAAAGCCCTAGTGTTGAAGAGCAGGAGGAGGAGGAGGAGGAGGAGAAGGAGGAGGAGGAGGAGAAGGAGGAGGAGGAGAAGGAGGAGGAGGAGAAGGAAGAATATATATCAAAGAATTCCAAACTGAAGTATATTCTATGGAAAGAACCTTAATAAGTGATGGTAGTAATTCATTACTAGCCTAATGCTGTGCTTCCAGTGACAAAAAAATAAAAATGACACTCTCTGAGCAAGCATAGGGCTTTGTTAAGTGGATGGTATCTTTGTGCATCCTTCCTTCCAGGTAGGTGTAGCCTTGCACCATGTCATACAGCTTGAACCGATCTCAGTTTCCTTCACCTCCTCAGCTAGACAACCTCAAACAATGCAAAAACTATTCAAGCAAATGTGAGAGCCCTGGTTATTGAGTATTTAGCAAAACCAAGTTTCACAAAGATTTTTCTCCAGAAGTAAGTGTTGGGTATGAGTATTGCTCAAGTGTTCATTTCACGTTGTATTTCCACTCTCCACGATTATGTTGCCTCTAGCTGAGCCTCTGACTGAATCTCCTTCACTTCTAATCCCACTCAAAAGTTACACATCAGTAATACTTGTTCTACTTATCCTTCCTAATCATAACTCTGCTTCACATGTCCATGCATTTGCACTTTGACAGCTTCCTATTTCACATTCCACCTGCTATAGCTTCTGAAAACCCAGCACAAATGTTTATTTTTCTATGGAAGTCATGAAAATACAATACAGAGACTTTCTGCTGTAGAAAAAACAGTTGATTTGTAGCCCTGTTTCTGTTCTCTGAATCTACCAGTGTTTATGCCAAAGTCATGCTTCTCTTGAGATGACCCAAGCATTGATACAATGGCAGATCTATTCCTGCAAAATATATCTTCTCTGAATGCTGAATTTGGTTCAAGGACATTCTATTGATGTGAGCTAGTCTTTCTTAGAGATGTGCTACAGTGTAAGACTGTTCCTAATCTTACCTCTTTGCTGCTGTTTTTCCAGAAGTAGACCTGTCTTATTCCTTCTCTGGCTCTGCACTTCCCATTTTCTTTTACATGTGTTTCCTCGATAAATCTAAATCTCTTGCATAAACTCTTCTGAGCATCTTTTAGTGGATCTGAACTAACATGATTGATACTGAAACAGGTCCAAAAATAGGTAGCAAGATGGGAATTGGAGACAGGTTCAATCACCAGCCCACAGGTAAAACAAATGCCATCCTAAGTGGTAGGTGAGGCATACAGAGTCTCTGGCACAAGATGGTAGCCTAATTGCTATTGATTTCACCACTTGAGACATGAAAATACATTACAATGCAATAAAATACCCTTTCAAATGCAATAATTCAGGCATTTGAATGATAAGAGTTTAGGAGGCAGCATCAAAAAGACAAGGACTTCTATATTATGTTGGTGGCTTGCAGCGAAATAATGACAAACTGATGGATGTAAACAAGCATTTAACAGCAAAATGTGAGCACCAGAGGGTCCTTTTGGTAGTTTAAATAGATATCCAGATCTCCTGGAGAAGAGCAGACACAGCAGCAAGTTGAAAATTTGATAATTATATTTGCATAGCTTCAGAGATATCTGAAAGTCCTTCAAGACAGATTTTTTGTGTGCTAAAGTCAAGGCCCTGGTTAAAAAAAATCTGGGACTCTGAAGCTTGGGATGGGAATATCTAGACAAGTGTTCATGTAGATGGTGTCTCACAGACACCTTTGAACTGGCAGAGCTTGGAGAAATGGTGCACCTTTGTGCAGTCAACTTTAGTTCTTTCACTCTTCTATGATACTGTAAGACTCAGCCTGGGTAGAGTGGCTCGCACCTGTAATCCCAGCATTTGGGGAGGTTTATGTGGGTGAATCACTTAAGCCCAGGAGTTGGAGACTAACCTGGGCAACATGATGAAACCCCATCACTACTAAAAACTACAAAACTTTGCTGGGCGTGGTGATGTACGCTGTAGTACCAGCTACTCAGGAGACTGAGGTGGAAGGATTACTTGAACCTGAGAGGCAGAGGTTGCAGTAATCTGTGATTGCATCATTGACCACTGCACTCCATCCTGGGTTACATAGCAAGACTCTGTCTAAAAAAAAAAAAGAAAGAAAGAAAGAAAGAAAGAAAGAAAAAGACTATAAAATTTTAAAATACTAAACAGTCCCATTTCTCCTTGCGGCTAGGTTGAAAACTGGAGTTAAATCTTACCATGATCTACGTTAAGTGTGTTCTGGACCTGATAAGAAAAGAAAGAAACAACACACCTAAGGAACTGCAGTAATAAGGTAGCATTTATTGACAGGACAAGGCATGTACAACTGTGATTGCATTTTGAGGGTACTGGATCAAAGTGATGGAATGTAAGATCAGAAAAGCAAGAATTCATTGACATGGGGTTCACTCACCGACTTTGGTCTTCACATCTTGGCAAAGAACCTAGGAAATGAGGAAAACTCTCTGTAAGTGTTATTCTTAGAAACCTGGAGAAAGTGATGCCTAATACTAAGCAAAATGGAAATTCCTGAATTGCTCTGGAAGAAAATAGTGAAAGGAATGAAGAGGCTGAAGCACATGTGAATGCGGAACGGATTTATTATGTGAGGCCAGAAGACCTACCATATGGTTATGTTCCACAGGAAGAACTAGAGATCAAGGTCATCAGGATGTGCCAATATATAGGGGCAGGATCACTAAAAAGTTTGGGGGTGGCTCTCATCTGTAGGTCAGGGTTAATGGTAGACAAGGTCTTCTCAGATTTGAGCTTTGTAATATCCATGAGATGATGACACCCCAAAATATTAGAGGCCAGTTGTAAGACTTGAACACCAGAAAGCAGGGAGAGCAATTACTCTAATGTCTAGCAAGGACACATAGGCAGCCAAGGGAGTTTGACTTACAGGGAGCTGGGATGATTAAAAGAGTGGGAAGCCCCTAAAGGTAAATTGATGGGCAGACAACAAGGAAGCTGCTTGACATCTACAACTCCCCTTCCAAAAACAAAAACAAAACAGAAAAAAACAAGAATCAAGACACAGAGATTTGGTACAGTCACCCTCAATAAAAAGCCATTACTCAACGTAAGCATTCAGTGATTGATGACTGGAAAAACAATGTGGTATATATACACCATGGAATATTATGCAACTATAAAAAAAATGAAATCATGTCTTTTCAGTAATATGCATTAGAACTGGATGCCATTATCATAAGTGAAATAACTTAAAACCAGAAAATCAAAAATCATATGTTCTCACTTACAAGTGAGAGCTAAACAATGGGTACACATGGACACAAACATGGAAATGATAGACTTTGGGGACTCCAAAACTGGGGAGGGTAGGAGGGAGATGAGAGTTGAAAAATTAGTTATTTGGTACAATGGTCACTATTTGGGTGACACAAGAAGTCCAAACCATTATGCAATATATCCAGGTAACATATATGAATATACACATTCTGAATCCATAATTTTTCAAAAGAAGTCATGATTACTTGCTGAGTTCTCAGACCTGTGCCAAGTTTTAGATTTGGAAGCCATTGACTGAAGAGGTGGTCAGATTCATAGGAAGAAGCACCATGCAACACTACAGAACATTAGAAGTTGTGATTATTTCCCTAGTCATAACACTGTACACTAAAGAATGGGAAACACTCATATATTTGAAGACAGTTGGACAGAGACTGAGTGTAACTTGACATTGACAACTGAAGTCCTAATGTGTCATCATTGACCCTATGTAAGATTGGAGGCTTAAGTATAGTGGGAAATAAATGGAGCACTGACTAAAATCTAACCCACAATGGCCCACTCTGTCCATGGATCCACCCAGTAGTTGTTTTCCAGGTACCAAAATACAAATTGGAATTTACTATGCAGTTGGAGTAATACTCACATTGAGTCTTTGGCTTGCAGAATGAGAGATATGACTATGAAGAAGGACAACTTGCCACCTCTTGAAATGCCATCCTCCCTCCAGCTAAGATTGAGTCAAAACCAATATCACATCCCCAGAAGGATGCTGCAGGTTATTACTACCACTAAAGATCTAAAGGTTACAGGGGAGGTCATCTTTATTATATCTCTATTAATTTACTAGTCTTCCCCTACAAACAATTGCATAGATCTAGAGAATGATTATAGACTACTGCAGACTTAACCATGTGGCTGCTATAGTTATGGATGTTTTGCTGACAGAGGCACCATTACTACAATAATTTAATTAGGTTTCAGGTACATGGCATATACAATGGTATATAGTTATTGACATAGAGATTGGATTATTTTACCTTCTGATAATAAGACAGGATTTTTAAAAGCTTATGTTCATATGAGAAGGTAGAGAATGTTTATCTGAAGTTTTGTTTCAGAGGTACATTAATTCTTTTTACCCTCTTTCATAACTTCTGTTATAGTCTGAACAGAACAGCCTGGGGATTCCATCAAATAGTCAATAAATTCCTCATATTGGATAATTAGTTCACTGGCAGCCTTAGTAAGATATAACTGTTACTTAATATAGGAAATAAACTATCAAAGATTCAGGAACATTCTACTTTAGTGATGTTTTCAGAGTCCAGTGTTCAGGACGTGTTCAGGATGTGTCAAAAATCCCACAAGAGAAAAGGAAAATTGTCTCATCTTTCATCCTTTATTACAAAGAAGAAAGCACTTTGTGTGGTAACGCTCTTAGGGGTTTGAAGGCAACATATTCTGTACTTCCGAATGCTGTCTCACCCATATAACAGATGGCATTGATTGTGGCCATCTTTGGGTGAGGCCCAGAGAAGGAAACTGGTCCTGTTACTGAAGTTGATCTCAGGTTATGATACTTGCCATTAGCTATCACATAGCAGGGGGCTGTAGCTGACTCCACTTACCATCTGTATTTTCCCCTCAGCAAGTGAGGCCTGGAAGAACCAAGGAGGATGTGCTCCCTAAAGCTGAATTTGGAAGTGATTTTATGGTACATATTAGTACATTTTCATACTACACAAGACTGGGTAATTTATAAATAAAAAGAGGTTTAATGGACTCACAGTTCCACATGGCTGGGGAGGCCTCACAGTCATGGCAGAAGGCAAAAGAGGAGCAAAGGCACATCTCATGTGGTGGCAGGCAAGCAAACATTTGTAGGGGATCTGTCCTTTATAAAACCATCAGATCTCATGAGACTTATTCATTGTCATGAGAACAGATGGGAAAACCTGCCCATGATTCAATTACCTTCCACCCGGTTCCTCCCACAAAACAAGGGATTTATGGGAATTACAATTCAAGATGAAATTTGAGTGGGGACACAACCAAACCATATGATGGCACAAGGAGTGGACTGTGGCAGACACTTAAGATTCTACTCAGCTCTCCTGCTGTGGGAAATATAAGTGAAGGACTTCTGTACTCTTCATTTTTCACCACATTCATGCTGAGACTATGGCTTTCACTGGCTGCTCCCAGCCATTGGCTGAGCATAGGGTGGTAGCAAGGAAGGCCAATTTCTGCAGAACTCCTCTAACAGGAGTAGCTGCTCAAGGACTGCTTGAACACCAGTTTTGGCTCAAGGACTCCCATCAACCTTATCAAAACTTTCTTAAAGCTATGCTACAAACTGAGACTCTTCCTACTTTTTCTTTCTCTTTCACAGGTGTCAGGATTTTATCATGCTCTGACAGATCTCCCTCCCACTCAAGTTTCTTTCCCCTTTTCTTTCACGGGCATTTCCTCTTAAATTGCAACTAAGTCTCTTGCACTTCTAAACCTGTTTTGGCATATGCTTCTTTGAGGAGCTGAACTAAGTTCTTACCACAAGTATGACATTTTTATACTCTCAAAACCCACTCTTTAGCTAGTTATCGTCTTCCTGGACTAGCGTTTTAATAAACACATCCAAAAATTCTATAAAGTAATTTTATTCATTAGGTATTCACATGGTAAAAGTAGATGGACACAATTGTCCGTTTCCCAAGAATCCAGTTTCAGAGTTCCTCTCAGATGGCAAATAAGTCTTTTCCCATACCCATACCTATAAGCATGACTGTGATTGTCCATCTGTCCCTCTCAATATACACATACACATACACAATCTATACCTTTTATATGGCTTAAATATCGCTTAGTATCATCAGTTGGAGAGAAGAAAATTTGTTGAGAATGAAAATCTGAGCATGCATAGATAATTCAAAGGACCCTACCAACCACTAACTTCTGTGAATAAAGCCACTTTAACAGTATAATATCTTAAACATCTATGAGTTATTGACTTCAGAGTCTGTCCTCTCAAGAGTTGCTGCTCTTCCAGTATTGCAAATGTGACACTATATTCTGCGTGGTGCAAACACTGGGCAGTAATTGGAGAAGTGGGGAAAATATTCTTGTTAAAGTTGTTTTCTCTTTGTTATCATTTGTTTATCTTTATTAGTAGGCTACAAAAAGAACCTGTGTATGAAGCTATTCCACTGGGTAAAGTTGGGTTAGGCTCAAGCTAACATCATCTGTGTATATTAATGTTACTGTCATATTTTTTCACACAAGAAAGTGTATGACATGTCTTCATCTGCCTGAAAATTATTTTCTCAGAAGATTTGTTTCCAATATTATAAATTATTTTTAGATTACATATTAGTTTAGATAATTTACTCTCAAACTAGATATCCTCATTTTCTGATTCTAAATCTACACTGATCTTTCATTCTAAAATGCATTTATTAGGTTCACAAACTGTGCCAGATAGAATGTCCTCCCAAACATGTCTATACATTAATCTTGCACATATGTGTGTGTGTGTGTATGTGTGTATAGTTTTATAAATATGTTACCTTACCTGGCAAAATGTGATTATGATTATGAACTTTGAAATAGAGATATTATTCTTGGTTATCTGTGTGGGCCCAAACTAATCACATGAACCTTATACAGCAGAGGGTTCAGTGTAAGGACCAGAGAGATACCTCCAGGAGAAATGGGGACCTCAGTCCTATAACCTCAAAGAACTGAATTCTGCCAACAATCTGAATGAGTGTGGAAGCAAATTCTTCCAAGAGGCTCCTAATAAGAGCCCCATCTGCCACCATCTTAATTTCCTCGTTAAATCAAGAGCCGAGAAATCTACCAGGCCAACCTAAATTCTCACCTATATAAATCTGTATTGTTTTAAAACACTAAATTTGTGATAATTTGTTATGGTAGCAATAGAAATTTAATCTAAACTATCCATAATCACCTTTTTTGCCAACCTGAGTCAAATTTAATCATCTATTATTCTGCAACCTGTGTATTATCTTCATGCACTTATTATTTTACTAGATTTTGTAACTTTTTAAAATCCCTGTCTTTCTTCCTAACTAGTCTGCAAGATCCTCAAGGGTCTCATTTATCTTTGAATAGTGTAGTAGTTGATCTTTTGAAATGAAGAGCAGAGTATTTAGTACTGCCTGAGTGGATTAATAATTCACCCATATATAAGAGGTTTTAAACACACTGAAAGTAATCAAAGCCTAAGTAACTTTGCTTACTTACTTATTACAAAATATTCTGTCTCAACTAAGTGAGTTAGTAAAATATTTTTAATCTAAATGATATTGGTTTTCCCATATAAACTCAAAAACACTCAGAAAGCCTTTTGTAGAAATCTTTTTCTTATTTCTTAGAAAAAAATGCCTTGGACATTAATTCTTAAAAGGTTTTTATGTTTATTTCTCTGTGTAATGGTGGAAATATGTTTGTCTATAAAATAATTACATTTTGTATTCAAACACAACTTTCAGAAATATCAGTTGTGTGGCTATCTAATCTGAAAAGAATATTTCACAATGATTTTCATAGCTAATAACATGATAATGTCATATAGAGTGCATGCCATCATTAATCATTGCTAAAATCCCCAAACAAACAGAACTTCTATTACACTCCCATACCATATCTTCCATAAGCTCCTTGACCTAGATTTCTTGTATTTGATATTATGCCTTGAGCTTGCTGTCACATGCAATACACGTAGACTAGGTAACATGACCCTTATGTCAGTTATTCATAAATAATTTATAGCCCATGGTTGGTGAAATTAAACATTCAATAAATACTAGTAAATATTGTGGTTTCTATAATTTATCATAAATAATTAATTAATCCTGCTTTTGGATTTGCTCATAACCATTTTATAGATACTATGTACTCTGGATATTTGACTCTGAAAAGTGGGACTTCTGCTACTATGTTTGAAATGTGTTCTATCAGTTTATAGCTGTATAACAAATTGCTTCAAAAGATAATGACTTAAAATACAACCTACTTCATATAGTCCCCTTATTTGTGGGATAGGAATTCTGGCAGGGTTTGGGTGGGTAATTCTTCTGCTCCACGTGGTGTACACAAAAGTTATGCAGTGGTATTCAGCCGATAGGTAGGTTAGTCTGGGAAGTGCAAGATGGCTTCACTCACATGTTCGGTGCTTTGGCAGGGATGGCTGGCAGACTGGTCTTAGCTGATGTTATTAACTTAAGTGCCCATAGTAGCCTTCTTCAGCCTGGCTATCAGAAGAAATTAGCCTTCTTAGATGGTGGCTCAGGAAGGTAAGAGCAAGTATTCAAGGAAACATAGCAGAGATTGTATGGCCTTTTGAAAGAAAACTTGAAAATTTTCATGGCATGCTTCCATTGTAATCTATTGATTGACACAGCTACAAGCTCACCCAGATTAAAGGTGTGGGGATATTCCATGGGAAAAGCATCAAAAAATTTGTAACTGTTGTTTAAAGCTCATGTAATTGCATTCTGGGCAACCCTCCTGTATCTGGTAAATTATCTACTGACAGTAAAAACAACATTTCAATTAAAACAGACACTATGTAATATCTATGATATGTAGTGAAAAAAAAAGTGAAATTTTCTTCAACCACTTCAAATATTTAATTTGGATTTGTCTAAAAGCACAATTGTAAGACAACGTCAGGTATTCACATGCCATCCTATAACTTTTATATTAATTTTTTTAATATGCTATTTAAATATCATGGGGTCTTCAGAAAGCTCATGAAAAATGCATATTATGAAAAAAAAACTATGCATAGATTTCAAAATTTTCTTACACCGGATTAAGCTCATACTAAATTGTTATAACAAGTTTGAACAAGAGTTAGTCAAGGCACTAAGATGATGCTTAGGCATCAATTTAAAAAGTATTCCTATCAAAGCAACATTGATTCTGCTGGAATTGAAGCAAGGATAACATAAAAATTTATGATGAAGTTGGGATGAAAGAATGGTAAACTCACTGATGCATTGCGAAAAGTATATAAGAATAATGCCCTAAATAAACTGGTAATTTATATATGGAAAACTTGTTTTAAGAAAAGGCAGTGTTGAAGATGAAGCCTGATATGGTTTGGCTGTATCTCCACCCAAATTTCAACTTAAATTCTATCTCCCAGAATTCCCACATATTGTGGGAGGGACCTGAGGGGAGGTACATCATGGAGGCCAGTGTTTCCTGTGTTATTCTCACGACAGTGGATAAGTCTCACAAGATGTGATGGATATAACAGGGTTTTCTGCTTTTGCTTCTTCCTCATTTTCTCTTGTTGCTGCCATGTAAGAAGTGCCTTTCACCTCCCGCCGTGATTCTGAGGCCCCCCTAGCCATGTGGAACTATAAGTAGAATTAAAGATCTTTTTCTTCCCAGTCTCAGGTATGTCTCTATCAGCAGCATGAAAATGGACTAATACAATAAATTGGTACCAGTAGAGTGGGATGTTGCTAAAAAGACACGCAAAAATGTGGAAGCAGTTTTGGAACTGGGTAACAGGCAGAGATTGGAACAGTTTGAAGAGCTCAGAAGACAGGAAAATATGGAAAAGTTTAGAAATTCCTGGAGATTTGTTGAATGCCTTTTCCCAAAATGCTACTAGTGACATGGACAACAAAATCCAGGCTGAGGTAGTCTCAGATGGAGATTAGGAATTTGTTGGGAACTGGAGTAAAGGTGGCTCTTATTATGCTTTAGCAAAGAGACTGGTGGCATTTTGCCCCTGCCATAGAGATTTGTGGAACTTCAAATTTGAGAAAGATGATTTAGGGTGTCTGTCAGGAGAAATTTCTAAGTAGCAAAGTATTCAAGAGGTGACTTGGGTACTGTTGAGAGCATTCGGTTTTATAGGTGAAGCAGAGTATAAAAGTTTGGAAAATTTGCAACCTATGCGATAGAAAAGAAAATTCCATTTTATTCTGGGGAGAAATTCAAGCCAGCTGCAGAAATTTGCATAAGTAGCTAAGAGCCCAATCTTAATCCCCAAGTCCATGGGCAAAATGTTTCCAGGCCATGTCAGAGACCTTCACAGCAGTCCTTCCCATCACAGGCCCAGATGTCCAGGAGGAAAAAGTGGTTTCCTGGGCCAGGCCCAGGGTCCCTGTGCTGTGTGCAGCCTAGAAACTTGTTGCCCTGTGTCCCGGCCCTCCAGTCATGGTTGAAAGGAGCCAAAGTGCAGCTTAGGCTGTGGCTTCAGAGCCTTGGCAGCTTCCACGTGATGTTGAGCCTACAGGTACACAGAAATCAAGAATTGAGGTTTGGGAACCTCCACTTGTTTTTCAAAAAATGTAAGGGAATGACTGGATGCTCAGGAAAAAGTTTGCGCAGGGGCAGAGCCCTCATGGAGAACTTCTGCTGGGGCAATGTGGAAAGGAAATGTAGGGTTGGAGCCCCCATACAGAGTCCCTACTGGGGTACTGCCTAGGGGAGCTGTGAGAAGAGGGTCATCACTATCCTCCAGCCCCCAGAATGGCAGATCCACTGGCAGCTTGCACAGCGCACCTGGAAAAGCCACAGACACTCAAGGGCCAGACTGTGAAAACAGCTGGGAGGAAGCCTGCACCTTGCAAAGCCACAGGGGTGGAGCTGCCCAAGACCATGGGAACTCACTTTTTGCATCAGTGTGACTTGGATGTGAGACCTGGAGTCAAAGGAGATGGTTTTGGAGCTTTAAAATTTGCCTGCCCAGCTAGATTTTGGATTTGCATGGGCCCTGTAACCCCTTTGTTTTGGCCAATGTCTCCCATTTAAAATTGCTGTATTTACCCAATACCTGCACCCCCATTGTATCTAGGAAGTAACTAGCTTGCTTTTGATTTTACAGGCTCAAAGGTGGAATGGACTTGCCTTTTCTAGTTTGAGACTTTGAACTGTGGACTTTTGGGTTAATGCTGAATTGAGTTAAGACTTTGGGGGACTGTTGGAAAGGCATGATTGGTTTTGAAATGTGAGGAAATGATATTTGGAGGGACCAGGGGCAGAATGATATGGTTTGGCTTTATAACTGCACCCAAATCTCATCCTGAATTGTAATTCTCACAATTCCCACATGTTGTGGGAGGGAACAGGTGGGAAGTAATTGATTCATGGGGGCAGGTCTTTCCTACGCTGTTCTCATGACAGTGAATAAGTCTTATGAGAACTGATGGTTTTATAAAGAGGAGTTCCCCTGCACAAGTTCCCTCTCTTTGCCTCCCACTATCAATGTAAGACACGACTTGCTCCTCCTTGCCTTCTGCCATGATTGTGAGACTTCCCCAGCCATGTGGAAATATAAGTCCATTAAACCGCTTTTTCTTCCCAGTCTCAGGTATGTCTTTATCAGCAGTGTGAAAACAGACTATTACAACAGGCCTCCGACAGTACAGATATAGTCCATTATTCCTGTAAAACCATTTCTGGTTAACTCCATACTGACACACAGCAGAAAACAACAGAAAAACTTACATGCACATACACACATATGTATATGTACACACATATGTATATATACACATATATGTATATGTAGGTAGTCACTAAAGCTATAAACTAACACTGAATAATTTTGAGTTCAAAGTTTTAAGCACTGTCATGAAAAATTCAGGTGGACACCCAAACTGTCTTAAATGCTTATTCCCTAAATTTTTTTCTAAAATAGCAATTTTTTCTTGTTTAACATTATACAAACTAAGTACAACATTAGAGACATATACAAGAAATAAATGTACATGGATATACGTGTGGACATGCCTATTTGCACAAAAACAACTTTCTGTATATATGGACATATATATAGAAATATACATATATATATACACACATACATATGTATACACACATACATATATGCACACATATACATATATACAAACTAAGTACAACATTAGAGGCAGATACAAGAAAGAAATATACATGAGTATACACGTGGATATGCCATCTGCACAAAAACCAATTTCTGTAAGTATGGACATATGGACATATGTATATATGTATGTTTCCACATATATATGTGTGTGTGTGTATATATATGTTTCTATGTATCTGTCCATATGTCCATCAACAGTTTATGTTACTGTCACCAAAGAAATAGAGAGATTAAGTGTACCAGAATATACTAACTCTGGACAATGGACATATATATAGAAACATATATATATAGACATATGGACAGATACATAGAAACATATATATAGGACATACGGACATAGCTATAGAAACATACATATATGTCTATATATGTATGTTTCTATAGGTATGTCCATTGTCCAGAGTTAGTATATTCTGGTACACTTAATCTCTCTATTTCTTTGGAATAATGGACTATATCTGTACTATCGGAGGCCTGTTGTAGTAGTCTAAAATATACACATATATGCATGTTTCTATATGTATGTCCATATGTCCTACATATATATGTTTCCATATATATGTCCATTGTCCAGAGTGAATATATTCTGGTACACCTTCTTTTAATCTCTCTATTTCTTCCGTGACAGTAACATAAATTGTTGATAGCCAACAGTATAATATATATTTAATTTAATATTTTGTTTATGTAAACAGCAATGTAAGTTTTTTTGTAATGTTATAAAATAATACAATGCCTCTGGGGTGGGGAATATAACAGGAAAAGTATTAATAATAATACTGTTGAATAATCTATATTATTATATTTTAAATATAATGCATTTATATTTTATTATTTTAAATATATTTTACTGGTTTTCTTTTTGTTTAATAAGTTAAATAAAATCTATATTATTATAGGTTATTCAACATATATTTAATATATATTATTAATTATATAATAGATATTAATCATTATTAATATTACTATTAATTATTAATAGTATTATATAATATAGCTATTAATATTATATTAATTTGCTATTATTAATTATCTAATAACACTATTAAATATAGAGTTGAATTACCTATATTATTATAGATAATTCAACTGTATATTCAATATATTATTAATAATAATATAATAACCTGTAATATATAATTATAGGTTATTCAACTACAGGCAACTGTATGCTATATGTTAAAAATGTTAAGGGTCACTTCCTATAAATCATACCTAATATATAATGGTCAATTGGTTAGCATTGTATCTCAGAACTAGAAGAAACTTTCAAGATCATTTGATTCAGTCCCTCATTTTCTTCAAAGCAGAGGTGATCTTTTAAAATTTCACAAATATGAAGTGCTATTGACTCCACAAGCCTGTACTATCATGAGCTGTAATAATATTTATATAAGATCACATAATTATTTTTTCATAAATTTGAAAACAGACCCAAAGTTGGAAATGCTAAATCAAAACCAAATCAATCAAAACAAGAACAAAGCAACATTTCTGATCTGGAAAAATAGTTAACAAACTACCAAATAAATATTCAAACTTATTTTCCTAGAAAAAAAGATAAGACATTTAAATTTATTTAACTGACTTTTTTTGTGTGCATAATTTAGTAGTTTTTTACCACAAACATGCAGCATGTTGCAAAATGTTAGCAAAATACTGAAACATATAAATTAAAACAAAGTTACCTTTTAAATAGAAAGATAAAATCAGTATCTTCAGTACTTGTGTATTTATAATGTACATTTTGTTTTTCCTTAGTTTTAAAAATTGGCAGATATAGTATCATATTTAGTAGCTTAGGAAATAAAGTTTGTAGTTGTGATTTGTTCATATTATATATCCCACCTATATTAACCAATTAACCAATAATTTTACCTTACTTTAAAATCAAGTTTATGATACATTTTGAAATATTTAAAATCCTTTATGATATAAGACAGTGGGACACTAAAGTAACTCAAATTTTTTTCTATTCACCTGTGACAAGAAAATCCAAATTTTAATCTTAGTTCTCTCATAGTGATGTAGGGTCGATCTATTTAGCTTCTTTGCCCCTCAGGTTCTGTATCTTTAGAAAATTGATAATATTAGGAAAGACATTACACTGTTGTTATAAAGATTCAGTAAGTGCATACAATTGCTAATGGATAATACACTTAAACTATCTAATACGAAGCAAAATAACTTGGCTTAGGGAATAAGAAATGCCTGGACATGTATCTGGAGGAATCTTTTGCAACAACTTATCCAACATTATTATAATTCATCAGGAACCACGAGTGCCCTTGAATTTTAATTCTTTTCTGTAGCTAATAAGAACTGGGAAGAAAAAAATGAAGCCTCCTGGCTCTACTCAGGAAGTAACAATAAATAATTCAGCTCAGACAGAGATGCTAGGGTATATTTGAGGTATAAAAATCCAACATGTAAGAGCTCAATGAGCAAGATTCTAATGAGAGACGATTAACAGGTTTTCCACCCACAGTCATAGATTTGTTCACCTCCATTACCTCCCCCCACTTTACCATCAAAATACAATAAATTTAATATAACTGTTTTCTCAGGCAGGAGTTTGTCCCGTAATTTGCTTTTAGTATGATATATATATTTTTTACAAATATAATTATGGTGAACAGATATATAGTACTTGTGTTTCTCAGAATCACAGGGGGTAAAATGTGACCCTATAATAATTTCAGTATATATAAACGAGAATGTTAAGTATTGGTCCAAAATGTGGAAAAAATTTTAAAAAAAGCTGAGGAATGTATTATTTTTCTCATATTTCAATGGGCAGAAACTAGAATGGAAAGCAATTGAGACAATGCTGGCACAGTCATCTCAAGACTCTGAGTCAATTCTTAGCTATCACAACTCTGGTGTCCTAGGAAATATTTTGATAGACATACCTAAACTTGCCATGACAGCAACTTCATAGTGCCAGAGAGGAAACCCTGTACTCAAGAGAAGGGTGAGAAAAAGTAGGAAATGTCTGTAAATGGGAAGAACTTAAGTTTAAAAAAAAAAATTATCTGAATATTGGAAATGAGCAGAAGAAATTCCTGGGTGTTCTTTTATTGTGATTCTGAGTTTGAAACTTTGATTTATTTTATATTGACTGGACTATTCCACAACTCTGTAGGAGTAGAGTTTAACTTGCAGATTTTTGTCTGGAAAAGATGAAAGTAATTAATTTTGATGGGAGAGATAACCCCAAGGGTAGGACATTAAACAGGTTTATATCTAACCCAACAATTTTATGCTAGATTGCTCATAGATGCCCAGTTCCTTAAATATTCTTTGAACTTATGTGCATGTGTGTTTTAAATATATTTTACTAGTTTTCTTTTTGTTTAATTACTTGAATAAAACCTTAGACACACATTCATTTTATATTTGCATGAGAGTAACAATGTTACTATTTTGAAAATTATACTTTATGTCTCTCTTGGCAAAAGATGAAAAATATCTAGCCAGACATATGCTAGAAAACTAAAACTATTTATTATGTAAGTGTTCAAGGAGAAGGAGGAAAAAGAGTTCTACTTTGTTAATCAACTCTTGTGCTCTTCATTATTGCGAGGAGTCTGGGACATTGTCAAGTAGGAGGATCGGAAGAAGCAAGAAGAACTAAATTGATGCACATTAAAAAGAGCTGAGCCAGAGAACTGACAGGTGAAATAATGGAGAGCCTTATAAGATGTAGTCCAGTGGGAGGGTCATTATTTCTTTATTTAAATTGTTGAGAAGATTTTGGAGTACTTGTGATACAAGAGAAATATAAAGATTGACAGTAATGGCCACAAGAGACTATTAAAGGACTGTGTTGTACTTAATGAGAATATATTTTTGTGTATTTTTGTGAAGAAACTAACCACATAAAGACATATGTGATTTTTCTTTAAATATGATAAAGCAACTTCTCAAGACAGAATGTTTGTGAGCATGTTGTCCAAAGTTTCATTTAAATTTGCCACTAGGGAAATATACTTCTAAAAAAGACATTTCAAATTTTTATATTTGACAGAGAATTTTGTGGGGTGGGGGGGAAAGATACTAGATTAAATTAACATAGTTACAAGAAGGGAAGAATTTGCTTATACTATTAGCATAGTGATTAGACTGGTTAAAGGATCTTGTGACTTTAAATATCTGATTTGAGGATTTGGGACTGAGAACAAGCCCAGTAGCTGTCCCGGTTGTAATCTAACCTCCCAGAACTTTCGGTTCATCACTTCTAACAATCAGGTTGGCTCCAGATTATCTTCCAGAAAATCATTCAAATTATTTTATTCAAAATGATCGGTAACATAACATTGGCTTTTTCTCAGGGTTAGCAAAATCTGTGTTTTATTGTGACAGCTTACTGGACTGTGTATGTATTAAATGTAGGTTAAGTGCTTAATACATTGCCTGACAGTAAACATTTAAAAAATAACAAAAAACTTAGTTATTTCCTATGAATGAAACAAACATTAGTACTAAGTATGAATTGGATAATAATTATAAAATTATAAACAAATGAGAAAAAATTGAGGCGCACACACACTCATTTTACAATTTACCTATTCATCATTAACTCTAAAATCAAACAGTTATTTGATAAAAATTATTTTAATTACTCCTCCAACTGTTTCAAGGTCACCCTGGGCAACAGGCCATATTTATTTCTTGGCACCGTAGCTTCCAAGAGGCTTTCATAAGCTGATTCCTACTCCAGCTCACTATTCCTCAATTCTCACGTTCTGTACAGTTTTCAACACCTATTTCACATACTAGCATTTCAGATAAGTGCTCCCTATCATCCAGCCTCTAGCAATTTCTTGCTTCTGTGTTGTTCCCTGGCACCCTTTCTTACACTGTTGTTGAAAGGCATTGCTTGCTACCATGTATTAAACATATTTACATCCTTCCTTCCCTATTGGGCCATAACTTCCTTTTATACAACAGTTCATTATCTAAATGATTACATCTTAATTTTGCTTTGTTTCCTGAATCAATACTTTGCATCCATATTGTGTAACTAAGATTTTGCTGAACAAGAAAAGCAATCAGACTTCCTCTGCACTCTGCTAAAAATGATGTGTGATGTGGTCATCCATCTCCACCACAAAAGTGGCAGTTATAGCTGTGTCTGTTCTTCTTTCTGGTTTACAGAAGAATACAGTCCTGGTCAGCTAACAGTGACAATTTGGAAGGATGGTAGAAGTTGGATGTACCTGTAGTCTTAAAAATTCTCGATAGGATCTCCTTCTCCACAGGTCAGAGGGCTGGAAGTTAAATATCTTTTACAATCACATGCCCCTAAAGCAACCACAACTTTTCAAGCAAGGAGCGGTATTTTTTCTTGCTTACAGACACGCTCTACACAGAGTTTCAAACACAGGGACCAGAAGCACTATCTATGCCTCATTACCATTTAAATAGTCTGATCAATGAAAATTAGCATATAATTTGAATTACAACACCCACCTCCTGCTTCTTAGAAGTGTTGGTCCTCCAACCTTTTGTAAGTAGTTTCTACATTTTCCAGAGAGGATTCCCTCCTCAAATCTAAAAGCAGGCATATGCCTGTGTTTTGCTGTAACAATTTAAATGGAGTCATTGATCCCTGATTCTGCCCAAACTTCATCTACATCCAACATAATCTATTGTCCTGTTAAAACATAAAATGTGTAATAGCCCCCTCAACCAACTCATTACAGTGAATATTTTGATTCAATGTCACCCTTAGTTTTAAGTATATACTTTCACTGCATCAATTTAACCAGTAGACCTACAGCTATGTTGTCATGTCTCCACGTATGCGAATATATTGACCTAATTAACACGGTAGAGCTGTTTTATAATTTCACACACTTTATCAGATTTATTTATATAGACGACCACCTCAAATATTTTTGAACTGCGAATTTTCCTGTGTATATAGTGAAGATAGCAAAGAAGTACTTTCTAGGATGCAGTTGTGATTGTCAGTCAGCAGTATGTACTCTGGAACTGTAAGGAATTTCCAGCTGAGAGCTTGGAGATTATTATTTAATGTTCAGATGATATAAAATTCTCTCCTTTCAACTAGTAATTCTTTTGATCCTCAAGTAACTTTCCAACCCTAGGAATACATAATTTTGATGTAGTTGAAAAGGGAATGATACTGTTAGGCAGGCATATCCACTTCTGGGGTTCATAAAATATTTTTATATTTGTGTTCCAATATTGTATTTTTTGTTCCATCATATTATCTTCATTTAAAAGTGCTATTTATTCTTATTGAATGTTCTCTCTTCCTCAAATATCTAATTTCTCCTGGGGACATAGTAGACTTTATCTTTTTCATGTTACTATATCTTCATATGATAGTGTACTATCATAGTTCCTGGATCACAGTTAGCATTCAGTATATATGAGTTGAATGAGTGGACAATGGTATTTCCAAGTGCTAACCTGAATAGGTTTTTGTTCCCTATTAAACTCCATCAATTCCCTAGGCTACTCCAAATAAACATATTTTACATAAAAAATTCAAGATTGGTTTGGATATGCAACCTCAGGGAAATTTCCATAGCCTATTTTTCCATCCAGATTGCTACTTGTAGACTTCTGCTATATAGCAACAAATAAATAAATAAATAAAAACTGTACAGCCAGCAGACAAATTAAAGTGGATTCCAATGATGCCATAAAATGGTACTGTCAGGCCTCCGAGCCCAAGCCAAGCCATTGCATCCCGTGACTTGCACGTATACGCCCAGATGGCCTGAAGTAACTGAAGAATCACAAAAGAAGTGCAAATGCCCTGCCTCTCCTTAACCGATGACATTCCACCACAAAAGAATTGAAAATGGCTGGTCCTTGCCTTAAGCGATGATATTAACTTGTGAAATTCCTTTTCCTGGCTCATCCTGGCTCAAAAAGCTCCCCCACTGAGCACCTTGTGATCCCCACTCCTGCCAGCCAGAGAACAACCCCACTTTGCCTGTAATTTTCCTTTACCTACCCAAATCCTATAAAACGGCCCCACCCTTATCTCCCTTGGTTGACTCTCTTTTCGGACTCAGGACTCAGCCTGCCTGCACCCAGGTGATTAAAAAGCTTTATTGCTCACACAAAGCCTGTTTGGTGGTCTCTTCACACGGACGCGCATGACAGGCACAGTGCTCTCTAGAGCCACTTTTAAGGTGATGAGGATTTGACATTCATAGATCTCTTAGGTAGAAATGTGTAGGTTGAGGACCCAGTCCTCAAATAGATATTTATTGGGAATTTTTATAACTTTAAATTTTAAATAATTATAGGCTATATTTCCTGTGCATCTATAGTTATTTAAACATTTAATTAATTAGATAGAGAGAAATGATATAAATCCATTTTGGTTATCAAAATTATTTCATGTTTTTCTTTTCATACAGAAATGGTACACAATTTAGTTTCTGTAATCATCTTGTGTTTACAAGGATTTGGGATGAGAGTATGTATAGAATTACTCAAGGTGGCAAGAAAGCAGTTAACATCAAAATCCACAAGAAAGGAGAAAGATTTATTTGGATTTTTTTGCTGAAACATACTTTGTAATGGTTATATAGCTGATGTACTTAATTAGAGTATGAGCTATTTTCTAATTTTATTGACCCATTATTTTGTGTAAACATGCACACACAAATTGAATTATATTTCCTATATGTGCATTAAAGTCTCAGTCATGTTTCCATGTTCAGACTACAATCACTCTCAAGAAATTCTTTCTTCAATAACCTTAGAAAACTAATTTAACCATCATATGCTCAATGTATGTTTCTCTAATCTCATCAACTAAACTAATTTTCTTACTCCTCTGAATCCCCCCTTTTAAAAAATATATACCCTCCTTGGAGCTGAAATAATTGTCTATCTCATGTAAAACTTTATTATAGGCACCATTATGTTCCCCTTTGAACCATTTTGTCCCAGAGGGCAGGATGCATCAGTTAATTTCCTTTATATTTTGGAGCCTCTAGTTGACAAGTATTTTTGAAAGAGTTAGTGAGAATTTACACTTACATCCCAAAATATCTATCTTGGTTTCCCAATATTCACACTAATCATTCAAAATTTGTGAAATGGAGAGACAGAAGAAAAAAGAGAAAGGAGGAGAATGGAGGGGAGGGAGAGAGTGTGTGTGTGGGGCGGGGGAGAGACAGAGAAAGAGAGAGACAGAGAGAGAGAGAGAATCTTATAATATACCTCTGACTTTGCCCAATTTAAATGTTTCATATTGTACTGTGCTGGAAATAAAGTTCATGCCAGCAGGTTCAAAGTTTTAAATTATTAGAAATAATTGTTATCCTAAGGAACTACTATATATACAGTCAGAATGGTAAAATGATTTTTGTTAGAAATCACATTTAAATTAAAGTCATTTATTATGGATGTAGTCTGTACTCTGGAAGTGCTGAATATAGTACTTAGTCAGCTGGAGTTCTAACCCAATTTATTTCTTTACTAGCAATCAGTCTGGAAGTAGCAGAATATCTGGGGACTCATTGTCTGAACCAAAAATAAAATTTGTTGGTTTTTTTTTTAAACCCAATGCTAAAACACAGTCACTATTTTGTATAGTTCTTATTATTCCTATATATTTCTATAGCTCATATAAAATTTTACAGTAAATTATTAACTAATAATGTGAAATAAATTATTAATTTTAAAGATTGTGAAAAATTACCACTAATAGTGAACAGAGGAAAATCCATGGAGGACAAATTGATATAGCCAGAGTTATTTTTTTCCTCTTCTAAAATGAATACCATTTTTATACATCTGTAGCTAAACATAAAAAAAAAAATCAACTTAATTGTGTTAAAAGTATGATAATCCTTTCTGTACATCGGGAAAATTTAATCGAAATAAAGGTCAGCTGTTCTACTGCTGGGGTGTGATATTTGCTATTCTAGAGCTATTTCCTCAATTTATCAGTGAGAATTTATGTAAATGTATGTAAACTGCAGTGGAGTTTAGAGATAGGTTGTGATTTACTTATTTAGGGCTTTTATAAAGTTTAAAATTGTTAGAGAAGGCAGAAGAATATGAAGAAAATGAGTTAAAAACAAACCAAAACAACTAAACTAATAAAAATAATTATTTATAAATTTTACCATATCAAAATGAAAATATGCCTCCATTAACCTATGGATTATTTTTTGCCATAAGTATGTTAAAGTCTTTAAGTATTACTGAATCAGCAATTTAACAGATTTAATCACACAACAGGATGTAGTCAGCCTTCTATGATTGATAATACAATGACTTACCTTAATTTTTTCATCAGTATCTTAGGAAAATGACAGCAAACAAATAACAGCATAATAACAAACAAGACAATCATACACATATACTCACACACATTTTTTTTTCTCTCTACACAGAAAAATCTAACAAAAATCTGCTCAAAACCCATAGACTACATCGCTTCTGTGAGTTAACTTTCCGAAGCAGATAAAAAATGCCTTAGTATGATAGATGCCTATGAAATATGCATAAAAGAGACAGAATTTTTCTTTCTTGCTCATTATTTCATTAAAATTCAGTGTATCTCCATTTTTCAGAAGATGGGGGATCCACGAGGATATGTACACTCTTATTTGTTTCCTTTCACTATTGCCTAGCTCAAATTGTCATATATGCAAAGCACTCTGTAATTAAGTTTAAATATATAGCTTTCTTTGTAAACAAATCTGTTATTAAAATAAATTTAGCTATTTTATTTTTACTCAAATAATCTATATTTGCTACAGATATAAGGAAATTAAGATAAAAATATAACTTATTATTGTCCTAACAAGTGATGACTTCTGTTAAAGTTTTGGTATTAATATGTGCACATTTTTCCATAACATTTAGAAAAATGGGACTGTACACTTTTGTAATTTCCATTTCTCACTTGTTTATATCTGCAGTTTCTCACTTCTCAGTTCAAAACATAAATATGCATTATCACTTTAAATTCTACAGTGTGTTTAATCTACATTTTATAATTTTTAATACTGTGATTAACAATATTTTGCTTATATAGGACTATACTTAATTATTTCCTCAAGATGAATTCACTAAAGTGAACTTAGGATCCAACATGTAAGAAACTTGGAAGTCATCAAACATGTCCTAGATGCAAAAAAAAAAAAAAGGAGAAAAAACTGGAAATAAGCAACTCTGCTTAGATTCATCAGAGAATCGAGGTCACAGAGCAAACTGTTGTCTATCCCCACCAAAAGTGGGGAGACAGATAGGTAGATATAGAGAATCACATTTCATTAGAGCAAATGTCCAGAAAGAGAAACCACAGTCAGAGCCAGACCAGGGTAGGATAAAAGAAAGAAAAAAGAAACAGAAAAGACTGCAATTAATGAATTGCTGGAGGTTCCATATATGCTGTAAACCAAAAATAAATTTTCAAATGCTCCTCTCAGCCAAGGGCATTCCAAAGTTAACCTGAAAAACGAGTTCAGGCCATGATGGGAAGCGGTAGCTGGACATGCCTCATTATAACCTCCTCCCTTTTGGAATTACTGATAGAACAGGCTCTTCAAGTCTGATAAGAAATATTTACCGTCTGTTGTCTGTGAAGCTTGCTAACTGGAGGCTTTATCTGCATGATAAAACCTTGATTGAGCTCTACAATCCCTTATTGTAATCCAGACATTTCTTTCTATTGATAATAATGCTTTCAAGCAATTGCTAATCATAAAATATTTAAATCTACCTGTGACATGAAAGCCCCTGCTTCCAGTTGGCCTACCTTTCTGGACCAAACCAGAAATATGTACCATACATGCAAGGTACATCTTACATGTTTTGACTGATGTCGCATATCTCCCTAAAATGTGTAAAACCAAGCTGCACCCCAACCACCTTGGGCACATGTTGTTAGGACCTACTGAGGCTGTGTCACTTGACAAAAATAAACTTTCTAAATTGATTGAGACCTGTCTCAGAAGCTTTTGTGTTTACAACACAAAATGAGTCTTAAAATTTTGATGGGGCCTCATTTTAAGAAGGTCACCACATTTGTGTCTGTTTTGCCTCCAAGAACTCTACCAGGTTGACTCAGTGAAGAGCAGATAAAAAGCCTCAACACCAGCCAGGCTTGTTGGCTCACGCCTGTAATGCCAGCACGTTGGGAGGCCAAGGCAGGCAGATCACGAGGTCAGGAGATGGAGACCATCCTGGCTAACATGGTGAAACCCCATCTCTACTAAAAATAAAAAAATAAAAAAAAAAAAATAGCTGGACGTGGTGGTGGGTGCCTGTAGTCTCAGCTACTCGGGAGGCTGAGGCAGGAGAATGGTGTGAACCCAGGAGGAGGAGCTTGCAGTGAGCCGAGATCACACCACTGCACTCCAGTCTGGAGGACAGAGCCAGACTCTGCCTCAAAACACACAAAACAAACAAAAAAAGCCCCAATACCATCTCTCTGTCACTAGGAGGGAAAAAGCAGCCATTTTGAAATAAACTCAGAGCTTCTCTTTTCCTTTACAAAGTCTGCACTCAAGGGAAAGGATTTTACTAAACACAAATTGAGTGGGGTTTTCCCAAGCCTAAGCAACTTGGGGAAAGGAAAATACTCAACCTCAGTCCATCCTAGGCATCCATGTGAAGGAAGATACCCATCTCCATCCATCTCTAGTCTTCCTATCCCACAAAACAAAATACAACCAAATAGCTGGGAACTCATGAATACACAGGCTTACTGAAAGACTGAGATCTCATCACAGAACTGTAGTATACTTCCCCTCACCCCACACCTGACAACCATATCAATAGGCTTCTATATAATAAGAGAAGATTACAAATAAAAGAACTGGAAGTCTCAAGTTACTTAAGAAATTTCTTTGGATACTCAAAGAAAAAAAGGGAAACAAAAACAAGGTCATCAGAGGAAATTTTAGCCTCTGATACCTGTAGCTATGGCAAATGGCAAACAGACTAACTCCTAGCCAGCAAAACATAAAACCTCACACTAAAGGCCTTTATACTTCAGTTTCTTCTACCTGGTACATCATATCCTACTTTCAATAAAAACAACAACAAAAATCAAAAAGCATACTAAAATGCAAAAACCACAGTTTTAAGAGAAAGGACAAATGTCAGAGCCAGATTCAAACATGGCAGAGATTTTAGAGTAGTCAGCCTATCTATTTAAAACAATTATGATTAATATCCTAAGGGCTCTAATGAAAAAAAAATGAACCACATGCCAGAACAGATGGGTAATGTAAGCAAAGAGATGGAAACCCTAAGAGGCAAAAGGAAATGCTCAAAATAAAGAATACTGTAGGAGAAATTAACAATGCATTTAATGAGCTCATCTGTAAATTGGACATGGCCAAGGAAACATCAGTTAGCTTGAAGATATGTCAACAGATACTTTCAAAACTGAAATTCAAATAGAAAACATTTAGAAAGATGAAACAAAATATTCAAGGACTGTGGGAACAATTACAAAAAGTGTAACATATACATGTAGGAATATTAGGAAAAGAGAGACAAAATAAATATTCGAAGTAATAATGGCCTAGAATTTTTATTAAAATTAATGACATCAAAGCAGAGATCCGGGGGGTCTAGAGAACATGAAACAGGACAAATATCAACATATCCATAATGTAGAAAATGAAAGACAAAGAGAAAGTCTTGAAGGAAATCAGAGATAAAAACAGCTTATCTATACAGGATGAAAAAAATACCTTATCTACATAGGATGAAGTGTAAGAATTACAGTGAATTCCTCATTAGAATCCAAAACAAAAAGAGAGTGTACCCTATCGATGTCTCAATTTTCACTTTTCACTTCGTGTATCCCCCTTTTTTTTTTTTTTTTTTTTTTCTGAGACAGAGTCTCATTTTGTCACTCAGACTGGAGTGCTGTGGTGCAATCTTGGCTCAATGCAACCTCTGCCTCCCGGAGTAGCAGGTATTACAAGCATGTGCCACCACGCCTGGCTAATTTTTGTATTTTTAGTAGAGATGTGATTTCATCATTTTGGCCAGGCTGGTCTCAAACTCCTGGCCTGAAGTGATCCACACACCTAGGCTTCTCAAAGTGCCGGGATTACAGGTGTCACCCACCACGCCTGGCCAATTTATCTCATTTTTAAATCGCTGTTTAAAGATTTCTATCCAGGATGAGTTACTCGACTCTTCCTTAAGTTTTTGCTTTGTGTCATTCTCTTGTGAATCATCTTAATTTTCTTAGCTATTATTGTTTTAAGGCCCTTTCAGCTGACAGAGTAAGAAAAAAAAAAGCATATATATAAATACACACACACACACACACGCACACTCACACACAGAACTACATATACACATATATATGTGAAACTTGGTCCTACTATCCACCATTTACTTAATTGTTCTCATCTAGTACACCCATATAGAAGTATGAGAATTATTATCATGGTCCCCTAAGGGTAACAATTTTATCAACTGAAGTATAGTTCTTAAGTACAATTTATTTTATCTTTATTTTTATAGTCTATTTATTTCCAAAGTTATGTAGGTAAGCACCATTTTCCCAATCCTCTTTAGTAAGGTAATTTATGCATTTATTGTATATTTATATTTTGTCAAATTTTCCATTCCAATCTGGGATTCTCCAACTTACTAAGTGATTAAATTTTCCTGATTTGGGTACATTAAGATTAACTCTATATGCTATATAGTTCTGTGGGTTTTGGCAATAGAAATAGTGTCATTTACTCCCTAATACAGCGTCACACAGGATAATTTTACCACCTTGAAATACCCCTGCTTCATCTACTTAATAATCTTTCCCTCCCTCGATTCCTTGGCAACTAGTGATCATTTAACTGTCTCCTTAGTTTTCATTTTTCAGAATATCATGTAATTGGTATGATACAGAATGTAGCCTTTTAAATGACTCTTTCACTATGTAATATGTCTTTAAGATTTTTTTCATGTCTTTTTATGGCTTGCTAGCTCATTTTCTTCAAAATTGTTGAATAATATTCTGCTATATGAATATATCACAGTTTGTTCATTCATTTACTCATTGAAAGGCACCTTGGTTGTTTCTAGTTTTAAGTGACTATATGTAAAACAGCTACAAACATCTGTTTGCTGGTTTTGTATTAGTCATATAAATCCTTTTGCCACCAAACAGAATATTGACAATTGATTTGTATTCCTAATTATTAAAAGTATTTCAGTTAGGGTATGTAAAATTAGTATCTGAATATTGTATGATTATACTAAATCCTTCAAGATGATTATTTTATAGAAAGCAACATAAAGTTAATTGATGAAAAACAATTACTACTTTGGAAACCTTTGAATATAAATTTTACAAACTGTGTTTGCTTCGGAATTTTTTACATGCCACCTTAACAATACTTGTTCTTCAAAACATCCTTCCTGAAAGCCAGACTTATATATGATTGAACTTATCATGGTGGATGCAAGGAAAATGATTGGGTCAGGCTTGTCTTAGGGCTGCCAGCATCAAACATATGAAGTTATTATAACCAAGGTCTACAAAAAGTCATAAAGAAGCAGACTTGAGAAAAATGAAGGAGCCTGTGAAAGTTACTGTACTATTTGTTCACTACGAAGAGGTTGGGGAATGATCACTGACCTCTAAGTAACAGAGAATGGAACTCATCTTTCACTTCTGAATGAGCTCCTGGCTGTAATTGATGGCATCTCCTGAAATGGCTGCGATCATTAGGGCTCCAGTGACTGAATTAAAAGAAAATGAAGGATGCAGATGGCTGTAATAAAGCAGGAAAATGCATTTCTTCCTGGTGACAGATACAACTGATCATTTTACAAGGAAGTGCTTTACTAAAAGTGTTTCCACTATGTAGTTCTCAGGGAAAATGAAGAGTAATGTAAAAATTGGACAAGATGAAACTGGCTGTTTCATTCCAGATATTGACTGCACAAGTCACTTTCAATAAATCAGCTGCTTATTGTACCTAAGACAGCAGTTTGTTAATATTATGAGGCGCTACAAAATGTTCTCTTTGGTTAGGCAATCTTTGAGCATCACATGATAAACTTAAAAGTGTTATTTAATTTTTTATTTACTATATGTTTTTCAAATTATCAACACTTGAACTACTGGACATATTTATTTGGAAACAGCTTTGATTATCTAAAAGATTCAAGGGTCAGCAATCTTCCTGTAAATGTCCAGGTAATACATATTTTAGACCTTTGTGGGCAATGTAGTCTCTGAAACAACTGTTCAACTCTGTAGTTGTAGGGGGAAAGCATATGCAGGCAATGATAAAAGAATGGGCACGACTGTGTTTCAATAAAACTTTACAAAAACAATGTACAACTGGATTTGGCCTTCATACTGTAATTTGTGAATCTGTAATCTAAAAAATCTATTCAGCATAACAAATGATGTTGTGAATAACAACAATTATAAATCTTAAAAGCTTTTTACAATGAAATAAATAAAATGGTAAAGCTAAATATTTTAGTCTTCTAGTAGAAATGGGGACATGAGCCTTTATATTATTTAAATAAATATGGAACACTGTTTTAAAAGAATCACAAGTTAATGACAACCTGTATTTTTCAACCATGAAAAGAAAAAGTACAACACTTTTATAATAAATGGAATTTAAATAAATATAGTTTTGTTGGTTTGTTTGTTTTTTAGCTTGAAGAGATTCTGTGTGTCATACTCTGAAATGATTACTCTGAGAGTCAGAATTGTTCATTCTATTATTTCCTAGACATTGACTTACCACCTTCACATTTCCCCTTTCAATACCTAAATTAAGAGAAACGCTTCTCTCTGTTGTCAAGTTCAGAGACGTTTGTGAACTGTCTCATTTTTTGGGATTCAGTTTCTTAGAAGTCCTTTAGGTCTTCCCCAAGGCTGAGGAGATAACAGCTGTCTTTTGCTTTGATTATGTAGTTCCTTATCTGTCAGGAATCTCTTTAGTTTAATTAAAAAAAAAAAAAACTGAGTCCTCCCCTGGTAACCACCTTGCGTATCACTACCTCAACGGTAAGTGAGAAAAGATGGTGAGGTGTTTTCAGTCTAGAAACCTTTGTTGGGTCAAAAGTTTAAAACATTTTCTCAAGAAGCTTCCTGGAAACCTATAAAATGCTATTTTGAAGTACTTATGAAATACTAGTTTGTCAAAAAAGTAATCATAAATACTGCTTTGGAAAAAGTATAGAATAAAAGCCTGTTTTTCATCTGGTGTTAACGTTAGAAGGTTCCATCAAACACTGATGTTTACTTTCCAAGAAAGGTATTTAACAACCCACATGGGTGACAGGTATACCGACCATAATTTAATCTTTTAAAACGTTATTGAATATGAACTTAAAAATACCCTTTCAGTACAATAGCCATCAATTTTTGAATAAATCATTTTGTAAAAAATTTTTAGAGCAAAAAAATGATTTTAGATTATGGGCTACCTAGACTATCAAGGACTTTTAGCACATATTCTCTCTAACAGTCCAAAATGCACAATGTGTAAATTCCAGTCACCTAACTTCTGGCTTTGCAGAACACAGAATACTACTGTTAAAATTCCAAGAACTGGATTTCAAACATTACATCAACAAAATACCATTTTTCTCTTTACAAATCTTTATGTGTTAGTTACAGAAAGCATACAAATTAAGAACATCATAAATTTTAGAGACTATTATTACTGATACATAGTATAATACATTTAATTGTAAGAGATAATAGAACCAAGTCCCTTTGGAACAAAAAAAAAATCATTGGGGATGTATTCTATCTACATTATAATGATTTCTTTTGTCTAAATCTAGTTACATGAAATTAAATGAGGTAATCACTATGGAAATAAGTGGGAGAATTTATAAGTTCAAATGGTAGTTAATAGAAACAAGAAAAATCTGACTATAATTGTGTATATATATGTATGTATATTTGTATGTACACATACATATATATGTATATACAGAGAAAGAGAGAGGCCTTAAAAGAGTAAGAAAAAAAATAAGGATTTAGCTATTAATGGGGCCAAAAGTGACTTCTGTAAAAGAACTCTAGAGCAGCATTCAGTAAAACTACAGAAATAAGGAATATATATATATATATATATATAGGCCCACAAACGAAGTTTGGGTTACTGTCTGTTTTTATATAACTAATGTACTACAATTTTTTTACCTCTTTAAATTGTTTTAAAAGAGGCAAAAAAAATATTTTGTGGCACGTGATGACTTATGTAAAATTTAAATTTTAGTGTTCAGAAATGAAATTTGAATTTCATCAATTAAAAATTGTGTGGAAACTTTTTTGTCATTTAAGCATCTACTTATACCCTTGATTTTACCTCTTGGCTTTCCAAGCCTGAAATATTTACTACCTTCCCTTTATGAAAAAAAAAAAAAAAAGTTTTCTGATTCCTACTAAAGCATATCTTTAAGATCAAGGTGTTTTCACAACTTCAATTCTTTACCGTAAGTTTGTGTCACTCTCTTGCTTCTTACAAAATTGAGGGTATTTATTCTTTCATATCTATCTTTTCTAGGGAAACTTAAAATTATGTTAAAAGTCACAGACAAACTTGTTTTTCAAAATTCTGCACTTGGAAAACCATAATATGTATTGAATATTTTTCTTTAAAATACATTTCAAGTTTGAGTTATATACTAATATAATAAGAAACAGAAGCCAGAATATTTGAACCATTATGGAAAGATTGTATTAGAAAAATTGAATAAATTACTTATACATAATAGAAGTCTCAATCCTTGGGTAGTCCCAAGTGTTGCAGTTTCCAGGAAGTCGTCCAGACATGTAAAACTAAAGTAAAAAATGGATTGAACACCTGTGGTAAGAAAATTTGAAGATGTACAAAAAATTTCCCACCCTGGTGTTCATGCCCTGTATAATTCTTTTTCTTTTAAACTGGACAAGATCAGTGAATATAATGAGATTTCACTCTGATGATTAGATTATGTTATATGGCACAGTTGGTTTTAAGAAAAGAAGATTATCTGGGTGAGCTGACTTAATCGCATGAGCCTTTTAAATCTGGGTCTAGAAGTCAGACAGAGAGAAAATCAGTGATTCAAAGCAACAAGAGGCAGGCTTTAGGAGTTGAGAGTGGCCTAGAATCAATAGCCATACAAGAAAATAGTGATGTTAGTCCTATAACCTCAAGGAACTGAATTCTGCCATGACTTGAATGAGCTTTGAAGACAATGAAGTCTCAGATGAGATAGCAGCCTGGCTGACACTTTGATTTCAAACTTTTGAAACCATAGTCAGAGCAACCATGCTATGCCAGATTACTGACACAGAAATCGTGAAATATTAATACATGTGTGATGTTTTAAGCTTCTAAATTTGTAGTGAGTTGCAACACAGCAATGGACAAGTGACACACACCCAATTTGTCTTCAAAGGTAAACAGAAACCTTCCTCCTCTTTCTACAGAAGCTTGGGGGAACTGCTGCTTAATCATCCCTGGTTCAGTTGTCACTTTTGAACTGAATATCAATTTCCCTGTATGTTTATTGTCTCCTACCTTTGGACTGCCTTTCTTACTCTTAGATACTACATTTATGACACTTTTTTAGAATTATTTGAATTAATTGGGGTAGTGCAAAAAAGCAGGCAACATGAAAAGAGGAGTAGATATGTCTCTAAAAAGTATCCTTTGACCCTGTGATCCTGAGGGAATTTGATCTGTTTTTTACTTGGATTCCTGTTCTCCCATGTTTCTAGACTCCCTCCGTTGTCAGTTTGCCCCTTATTTTCAAATTCCTGATGAAGAACAGTTCATTCAGTCTCAGTTCTTTCAAGTTTTCTCCCAGAGGCCTCCTTTTCATAATCAAATATACATATATCTCTTAATCTCCAAAGAAGGATGTTCTTCCTTGAAAGAAACCATTTTATTGACTCAGATTTACCATTCCGGGGGGATGAAGGTAGAGGCAATATATTGTAAGATTGCAATGTGTAAAAGTCATCTTTAATATAAGGTAGTTAAATGCATAACACGTTTGTGATGACAATAGAATAAATTAAAAATGACATGACCTTTGCTGAGAAGCTTTAAAATTGCTACACTCTCTCTAGTGATTGTTTTATTGCTTGGAAGAGAAAAATATTCAAAACCTAAACATATTAAAACTTAAAGTTGGCTTGCTTTTCTACCAATTTGGTGTAAATATCAAGTGGCTAGATATATTTTCTGAGATGGTAGTTGTAGTGAATAATGTTCCAAATGTTAGTCTACAACATTTTGGGAGATAACTTCACAGAAGCTTGTGATGTTTTAATTTCATCTCAATTAAAGCTTTTATTTCTATGTTTTCCCCCTCTAATTACTCTTATTTTCATCTTTTTATACTTTATATTCTATAATTCAGCAACAATAATTGCATTTCCTTCATCCACTTTCTGGGTGTTCCAACCCAATCAACCAATTTAGAATTTTTTTCTGTAATAAGTATGGCTCTCCATTGCTCTTTTCAAGGCTAAACAATGTGCTCCTTTTTCTAATTTTCTTCAAAATGTCTCACAAAATTACACCAAAAGGTGATTTTCTTAACCAAACATCTCTAGCATGGGCCATTCTGTCTATATCTAAATATGTTGATTGTAGATCAAGTTTTTTTAGAGAAAAAGAAGATCCAGAGATGATATGACTCAATGTATTTATTTGATAGGTATAGATACAGCAGGTCTTCGAATAACTTTGTTTCATTGTCTTTTGGTTATACGTTGATGAGAAAAGTCAATTACTGGCTGAGGCTACTGTCTGTATGGAGTTTGCATGTTTTCCTCATGTGTGCATGAGTTTACTCTTGGTACCCTGGTTTCCTCAAACATCCCAAGACCGTGTCCATTAGATTGTGTATAAGCTGTGCACATGTCTAACAGGTCCCAGTTAAAAAGAGTGTGAAGTTTCTCATTGATTTCCAAAATATTGGGTAAATAATTATCTTACTTTTTTTTGTTAATCTTTCTTAAACATATATATAGTTCACATTTACTTCAGTGTTTTACATTAAAGTGTTTTGAGTCTTTATTTAGAATATTGGTGATGTTTCTGTGACCAGAATTGTGCTGTAGGAACTTAACTCTTGTTTATATCACTTAGACTATGGTGAAACTGGTTTCCCTGTACTTTATTTTGCTTGAAGTTGCTGTTTCTAAGAACCATCGATGATTTTTAGTGAGGACTTACAACAGTAAGGTTTTGGCTAAGTTTAACTCACTTGTCATATAATAATGTATTCTACATTGTTATTCTGCTATACAATTAGTAGCAGAAGCAGTATGAGGCTTCAGTTTTAGTTATTTTTTATATACTACTATTAATACATTTTTAAAACTTTTTCTGGTTCTGTCTTCCTATGCTTGTTGATCACTACTTGATTGCTTTATAATGTTATTTTGTGCACCTTTCTGACTGACAAGTATATATTAGCATAATAACTGCTAAGTTTAGTGTTTGACAAGTTGATGGACTTACTGATAGTCTATGTATACTCTCTTAGAAATAATGTAGTATGGTAGATATCACTAACATATGAAGTTTATTTTTTGTCATTCCTCTCAGACTCATTTAATTACTCTCCCTTTTATACTACTGAAGTATCTTACCTAATTTATATTTATCTTGAATTTAAAATTTTTGCTTACTAAAATAAATTAAAATATAATGTTTAACCAACTCCATTGCCTAATACTGTCACAATGTAAGTGCTTAATTCCAGATAAGCTTTTCTTGTGAGTGGACAAATGAGGCATCTTCCTGGAAGACTGTGTACGTTTGATTGAGCTCCTGTATTCTAGTTATGTATGTGCTTAGGGTTCATGCCCTCACTTTCACATCACATGGAAAATATGCCCATAAATTCCACAGGATTGGAAACCAGTCATTTTTATGGCTACGATTAGTGCTATATTTTTTCTCTTAGTTCTCTATTATAGTCATTTGATCAAATTAATGTTGAGTAGATGATGTGCAACTTATGAGTTTATACACTTTCCTACATGAAGGTTTCACTAGAGTGGGCAAGCTAACATTCATGAAATCATGATGCACATAGAATATAATCTTTCTAAAAATTTTCTATGGTTTTTACACAATGATTTATTTGCATAACAAATCATATTCATATAATTTTTCTATGTATTTACTAAAACACATTTTTAGAAGCATTTTTTATTCGCTGAATATATTCTCATAATAATTTCAAATAACCTTTTTAAAATGCAGTATAACACAAAGGACTGAATTAGTAGACCGTCTTGTTTTAATTACATAGACATGAAGGTTTGACTCTTTACAAAATTGTAGTGTAAACTTTTAGAGGCTACTTCATGCTGTAGTTGAGCTTGTATCTTTTCTGGCTATTACATTCTATATTTTGCTTTCTGTTGCCATGTTGATTTATCATCTGCATTTAAAAAGCAAAGTAACTGAGCACAGAATAATGGAATTGTGTCCTCTGTGCTATTTTTAAAAGAAATCATCCAGATTTTTAACTTGTATCTTTTGGTACACACAGTGCTATTTTTTCATTACTTCAGCATGAGGTTTCTTTAAAGTCCATTAAACTTTCATATGGACAATGCCATGCCTACTTTTCTAAGAATAATGGCTTAGTCAAATATTCTTGTTAAATGTTTTGTCAGTCCCTCAATATATCTAAAGTGTCTATCATATGCCATTTAGAAAGATGCACTATTAGTAGTCAGCACTGACAGATAGGATAAATGGTAGGAATAAGAGTGATGGAGATATTATTCTGAAATTTTCTATTCTTTATTGTTTGTATTTTAACATATACTAGATGTATTAGTATCTTAACAGTTTCCACTCCAGTGAAATATTTCAAGACAGTATTTCTTTTGCAATACAAAAATTTCCTCATTTTCCTAAGCACCATAAATAAAGAGGAGTGTGAACAGATCTCTGAAGATAGGAGAAAATGAAAAATCATTTGTCAAAAATAGCAACTTAAAGGAGGTAGGAGAAACAGATTTTCAGAGAATTAATAAATATCAAAGGAATAAAAATCATCTTTGGAGTTCCTCAATGTTTTGTTAAAAATAGAGAGACGAGTAAAATCATACTGACTGTTTTCTCATACTAGCAGTTGTCAGCCTAAATGTATTTTAAATGGTGGTGGAGGCAGAATTGTTGGTACATAAGCTATTGATGAGAAATCAGGAATTTTAGACTTTAAATTTACTGATGTTGAGAGAGCTTGTGTTTTTTATTGGAACACTTCTGCAAATTACACTGAAAGATGTTATTTTCCTTATGACCTCAATTAAACAATTAAAATGAGGAGCGCCTCCCGGGACATTGAAAAAGAAATATGAAACTTTGCATTTTGCAAGATGATTACTTATCTGTACTCAATAAAAACATTTCAATCTTGTTACAGTGAATTGTTGCTTCCACATTTATTTTTGAAATAATTATTATTCTTTTAAGAGTTTACTTTTAAAAAGTCAATATTCTAATATGCTTTGTGGAGGAGGATGAATCTGCTAAACGATTTCTATCCTTCTTTTCAGAAATGTATACTTTTACTGTACTTAATATAGTCTAGCAAATAATACTCAGTGACAACATTTTTTAATAAAATATGTGTAATTTACCTAAAGTTAAAGGTACATATGTTAAGAGTAAAGTTCCATGAGTATTCACAATTGCATACACTAATATAATCCAAACATCTGTTTAAGTATAGAACATTTTCATCAGCAAGATCCCTTAGGTCACTTCCCAGTCAATTCATGCTCATCTCCAGGTAGCCACAGTTCTGGTTTCATTTACCATCCATAGTCTTGCTTGTTTTAGAACATCATCCTAACTGAAAAATATAATACATCCTCTTTTCTGTCTGGTTTCTTCCAAATAGCATTATGTTTTTGAGATTCATTCATTTTGCATGTATTGGTAGTTTATTCCTTTATATTGCTGAGAATTATTTCATTGAATTTTTTGGCCATTTGGTGTAGATGAACATTTTGGTTGTTCTTAGTTTCTAACTATTATGAGTAAAGCTGTTACAAATATTATTGTTCAAGTTTTATATATGTACATTTTTTTTTCCTCTTGTATTAATTCCTAGAATTAGAGTTGTGGATTCTAGGTTAGGTATATGTTTAACTTGTCAGAAAAATTAAAACTTATTTCCAAAGTAATTGTACCTTTTTACAACCACACCAGCAATGTATGAAAGTTCAAGATTTTTCTTATTTAATCCAGCAGTTTATATCCTCAGTTTTTAAAATTTTATCTATTTCAGTAAGAATGCAGTTTTACTTAATCTGCATTCGTTTGTGATTGAATAATACTGACTAGTTTTTTGGGTTTATTCGCCATTCCCAAATCTTCATTCGTAAAGTACCTATTCAAGTTTGTTTTTTAATTGGGTTGTTCAGGTTGTTTGCTTGTATTTTTGAATTGGATTGTTTGCAATTTTATTATTGACACATAAGGAAACACACACACACACACACACACACACACACACACACACACCCAAACTTCTGTTCATCTAAAGACACAATGAAAATAGATGCTATATGTGCTATGTAGATCAAAGGATATAACTCTGTCATGATGTTGACTGTGGTTCTTGCCTATTGGTTTGTGGACATAGAAGCACCAAATGTCTAGGTGCTAATTGCCCAATAGGATTTAATATGACCCTTCCTGTATTACCAAGAGGCAGTATGCCCCCTTTGAAAAACAGAACTTTTATCCTTGCTGATTCCAGAATTGTGGAAAGAGGATGTACAAATTCTCAAAATGGGCCACTGGAAGTGATGGTAAGCAGCAGTGTTCATATTTCCACTCTTTGGTTCTTGAACCTATGTAATCTTCTCATAGAGGGCACCATTTTGTATAAAAAATGTTAATTCAATGTGTACACTATGTCTTGATGATGCCCAGTCCTGGCAAGGTAATGCCACTGAGCTGGTGTTTCAGTTCTGCATTTAACTGGCCATTCCAATGCTCTAATAGAGCCCTATTTACCCAACAAATGGACTCTTTTTTTTGTTAATGAATAAGGACTTAAACATTGGTTTTTCCCAACACCCACTCTCAAACATCCTTTACTGTAAAATGTGTCCTCTGGTCTGTTATAAGGTCATAAAGTATCCCTTTTGGCAGATGTAATACTTTGTGAGCCCTCAGACACTAGTGCTGATTGAGATCTTACAGGTATAAAATACAAACATACCCCTTAACTATAAATCTATTCCTGTGGAAACAAACCATTAGACCTTCCCAGCTGAAAGGAATCCAATGTAGTCAACTTGAGAAGTATTCAGTTGGTCTCCTTGAAGAGCAGAACAAATTAATGTCATTTGTTGTTTGTTGCTGCTAAGTTTGTTACTCAGAAGTGGAATCAACTGGGACAGGATTGCTCAAAGGGAGTCCTTGCTATAGTGCCCATGCATAGCCTCCATCTCTGCTACTGTAGCCTCTTCATTTATGTGACTATCGTTCCACACTGGGGTTGCCAATGACAAAGTCTGGCTAACATCAACTAAGTACACTTATTTGTGTGTATGTGTGTGTGAGTGATGTGTGGGACTCTACCATAGTGGACATGTTTTGGTAGAAATTTACCTGTAATACAAAAATCTTCACGCTTCATACCAACTCAAGTATGACCATGCACATCCTCCTACTGTAACCCTCCTTGTCCCAGATTTTCCGAATGCTTCTTTTCCAGTCCTCTCAACTACTGGCCAGGCCATTTACTTCTGTCAATTGGTCCGTATATATTCTAATTTGGGGCTATATTTCTTTTCACACAAAGTGAACAACCAAGTACCCTGCCAGAAGCTCTGCCCTCTGCGACAATGTTCCCTCTCTACTGTTTTTCTAAGTTGCTTCTGCTCTACAACCACATACCATAAAATAGGATGTTTCTCTTCCTTCAGCTAGTTGTACAAAGTTTCCAATGGATGGATGTGTCACAGAGAAAGGGCCACTGGTACAACCTTGGTGGATGACATGAATATCTGGGATACCTGCTCAGTTAACTTCCTTTGGTCTTCTTGTTTTGCTTGTACTCAGTCCCAGATTTATCCCTTCCAGCATACAATGCATTATTTTTTCATCCCCTGAGCACTAAGTCTTTGAGGTTCTGAAAGTGCTGAGGTCATAATGAGCAGTTCTGGATACATGGGCAACTAGTGTCTAATGCTTAGAAACTCCATCTTTATCAGAGCCTAATAGAAGTTCAGGAATTGGTTTTCAAATGGTATATAATTCTTCTCTGTAGATGTCATGGACTTTCTTTGTAAACCTAAGGAAGTGTGTTGAGATTTTTCCAGTGGAGCTTTCCCCAAATGCTACACAAGATTATTGTTCACAACTGATAGTTCACAACTGATGTTCCAACACCAACTACGTGAGTATCAGCTCATGTAGTCCAATTTCTTTTCTTTTTTATTTTTTTTATTTCACATGTTTTAAGAATAAAGTCTTCATAATCTTTGCATTTTCAGCTGTTTTCTCATAGTTTATGTTACAACACATAGGTGAATTGTGTCACATGTTTTAAAAAAAATTGCCTATGGATATCAAATCAGTGGGAGTTTTCATTCATGAAAATCTCAGATATGCCTTTGATCTAGATTAAGCAATTATCTTTAAATAATAGTTTTTTGTTTTTGTTTTTGTTTTTTTAGCCAGTCACATCGAGTTCTCTCAGTCTGGGTTTAATATCTGTATGTTTAGTTTTGAAACAGGACAATTTTCCTGACTGCTTTGCAGACAGAAACTGAAATGTAGGAACTGGAGCTAGCCAGTTGCTTCAGCTGGCTTCACTAGCTCAGACCCACTGCACTCTACTCCTCTCAGGAGGGTGAACGCAGCTGAGTGGGTGCAGGAGCCGGGGCGAGTGATTCTGGGTGACAGCAGGAGCAAAACTTCACGCAGGCCCCGTGGCAGCATCTATGGGAGTACATATGATTCCCCAAAACACCAATAGGAGTATTACAGGCAGTGTTGTTCTAGTTTTGCCGCCCGCAGACAGCTTAAGTGTTTAACAGTTCAGTGGACCCCTGCCTTTTAGTGAAGAAAGAGGGTCAGTGTGACAGCCTTCTGTATCTCGAGCTCTTGTCCAGCCTACAGGAAAAATCAAGTTGCACAAACGAAATGAAGGATAGTAAATGCAGGGGATTTTTTTGCAGATGGAAGCGGCTCTTGGTGGGAAGAGGAGCTGGAAAGAGGATGGAGCAGAAAGGTGTTCTTCCCCTGAAGTCCAGCCATCCCTGGACAGACTCTTTCTTCTCCAAAGTCTCGCCGTCAAGCTATCTCTCTGAAGTCAAGGTGCTTCTCTCCACTGTCCAGCTGCTGCTTCTCTTCTGTTCTTTTCTGCTGTCTGCCAGTGGAGCCTGGGGTTTCTATGGGTACAGGATAGGGGACGGAGTGGGTCAGGGTGATTTTTGGAAAAGGCAACATTCAATTGGAAAACAGGGATATAAAGTTTTCACTTTGGGTTACGGTTCCAGGCTTGAGGGTGGGGACCCTCACCATGGACCCTGCCCTTTTCTGCCTAGAACTTCTCTATCTACTGCCCCTATCAGTTCATGTGGGTCCCAGTACATCTTCATGTATAATACTTGGTTTTCTCATTTTTGTTAAGTAACATTTTTTTGCCAGTCGGACTTGGGATTGTTAACTCACTTTTGTTTGTCTCCTTTTTCTAGATTATTTTTGTCCATACTTTCTGATTTATGCAAAAAAAAAAAAAAAAAAGAAAGAAAATTAGAGTATTTCACTAAGGAGAGCACTGACTACATTCAATTACTCCCAACATAGGTTCTTAAATCCTAAAATATCTATGTTCAATATATTTAATACAGCACTTCTGTGTGTGAGAATCAAGAATGATGTCTTATATGGGTTTTGTCTGACATCTTGAGCAGAAGTTATAATATAAATGTAATATATCTCTTCTTTGTCAAAGCAATTATATTTGTGAATCAATCAATTATAATGTTTTGATTATGTACATAACATAATTCTGTATTATTAACATATTAAAGATACTCAATTTAAAAATATTTTAATCTTTTACTATATACCAGAAATTATTCCAGATATTTATATTCATTAAATAGTTTGCCTGGAAAATTCTATGAATTCTGTTGGAATTCTCAAAGTCTATGAAAGAGATGACATTTAAAATTATATTATGGACTATAATAATTATGAGTGATATAATATGTATCAATTTTATTTCAAAATAATACAGAAGTCGAAGTTGGTAGAGTATAGATTTTAAATGATTCACCACAAGTTGGTTAATTTTGAGCTTGGGTGATGGCTTTATAAGGGTTAATTATACTACTCTCCACTTTTTAAAGGGTTAAATATTTTCACTACAAAATGTTTGGAAAATAAATATTAGATCTTCAGATGTCCTTAAAAGTGTTATAAGCAATCATGTAATTATGATATTCCCATAATTCCTTCATGACAGTTAAAGATACACATTGTTTCCAACATTTAAACTCACCATTTATTGCTAAAGTCTTATAGCACATTTGTACTATTTGAAGCACAATATTTAAAGATTGTTTCTAAATACAAATGTATTGAAAAGCTAACAACCCTAAGCAGAAGGCTCATGACAGAACAGGGCATTTCTATCAATTTCATTTATTGTTAATAACATACTCACAAACGGAGCGATGGTTTTAACTGAAGCTTAATTTGAGGAAAACACAGCGAATTTCAAAATCTTTTTTTCTTTTTTAGTGAGTTTCTTTACGTTAAATTTGAAAACAAAAATGCACACATGAAATTTTATTGTTGAAAATTAATTTTTATCAGAAATATATTCCCCTCTAAACAAAAACCTGAAAAGATAATTAGAGAGAAAGAAAAAAGTATGTAAGGATACATGGGAACACTATCTCAAATGAATGTAGCTAAGACTAAATTCAGCTTACACTAATACTGAAAACATAATGTCATTTGATGCTTTTGAATGCCTTTTGGCATGCAGTGCAAGGACCACAGCTGGGCTTTTAGCTTGTTGATTGATAAATTTAATGAAGCCATTCTCTTATATTGTTATTTGTCCTTTTTAAAAACAAAAGGAGTTTTCATGAATAGTTTGATTATCTTTTAAATGTTTTTCCTCTTCTTCAAGCAATTATTTTCCAGGCAGTATCAATCAAGCAGAAAGAGAACATTTTTAAAGCATAGCTACTATTTTTCTAATAGCTTCACTTTGACCTAGAAAGAAAGTCTGGTATTTTATTCTCATTCTTCTAAGATTCACTAACTTAACTTGAGGGAAAGCCAAACCACAATTAAAAACTTCCTGCCTTCCTTAAAACAGGCTGTTGCATCCAGGCATGTTTAATGTGCCTGAAGTTGAAGGCACTTTGAATCCATTGTGGAAGCAGCTTGAGTTATTGAAGAAGGTTGTCTCTCTTAGCTATTGTTCAGGTCTGTTCAGATCTGTTCCTCCAAACACTTAGTACATTCTGAAGGACAGAAAACCTAGCCTCTTTCCTTTGATAGAATATATTTCTATTATATAACCTATGTCTGTAGGCTGGAAGAGAGAGTAACCCTTTATATGTCTAATTAATCTCTACACCTTCTCCACAAAATGTTCTCCTTCTATGTAGAAGAGGAGGATGCAGTCAACTTTATTTTATTTAATAATAACCTTTATCTATTTGCATTTTAGAAAGTAATAAAAAACAATAAGGCTTTGGATATTAAAATATCTCTTGTCTCTAACTAGAGATAACGTATGGCATAGTACATTTCTGGAGTCTGAACCACTTAGACTAAAGGCAGTATATCCTCCCTCCATGCACCTTTTTTTTTGATAAGGAGCAGTCTGCCCTCTTTGATTTATAGTTCTCATAAGGAAAGTAATATATTTCATGATTAGTTTTAGTCCCAAGTCATTTGCATATTGAATACGAGATTCAGAAAAGACTAGGAGAAAATAACTACGTACCTTTATTTACATTTAATAATCAATATGATTTATGCATTCAACACATCTCGTAGCTCTTATTTTAAATGAATCTCATGAAAATATATTGACAAGATAGCCATTATTTTAGATCACTTTTTTTATGTTCTAAATTTAAAGGCAATTTAGAGCCTTGTTTCCGTCTATGCCTCATTTCAAGGCCCTACTGTCTAGAAAAGTTAAGTAGATGAACATAGGTTTTAGTCTGACTTAAATGCAACCTCATCTTGTCTTGTTAGGGACCATTTCATGTACCTGTAATATTTGTGATGCCTAAATAAAAGGACTGAGATACATTCATGAGCCATCCAGAAGTGTAAGGGCTTTAACATCCTTCAGGCTACCCTTGACTGATGAGAGTTGGGAGACAAGACAATGAATAAAATGCCTTTCCCTAAAGGAAGGAATACCTGATTTTTTTATCCTATCAAAGCCAGTGACCTACCAAAATACTGGTAGACTTCTAGCCTCAGTACCCTAGCACAATTTTGTTCCCTGGACAATATTCCCAAGTAAAGCTTCATCTCAGTCTCCGCCAAAACAGACTTTTACTCTGGAGCTAGATTGCCTGAGTTCAAATCCTGGCTCTATCTCATAATATAAGTTACCTTGAAGAGATATTAACATCTCTGTGCCACTATTTTCTTATACGTAAAATAGAGATTATTAGACCTACCAATAACAGTGTTATAAGGATTAAAATATATAACATATGTAAATTACTTAGGGTATTTTTTAGCCTACAGTGAGCACCATATGAGCATGTGATTTTATTTTACCTGCTACATGTTATCTAATCAAAATATAACTTTATATTTTAGAAATATCCATGGTCACACAAATTGCTTGTGGCAAAGGTGCTTTTTATGATTTTTTTCACTTAGTATAAATGCTACTCCATATATTTTTCAGGCTAACTAACTTTCATAAAACAACTTTTTCCTAAAATTTATTGTGATGCTAAAACAATTTATTCACAATCTAAAGCATTTTGTACAAAACACCTTTTTCTTTTTGCAATACCTCAGAAAATGTAAGTAAAAGCTCTTAATTTGGACTAATTACACAAGTTAGTTGTCAACACTAAATTTACTACATAACCCAAGTTTTAGAGTTTAGTCTATAGCCTTTGAATTATAACTTGTCAAGATTGATTGTGTATATATATATGTATGTGTATGTGTGTGTAAATATATATTATATATATGAAGAATATATACATATTATTATAGTGTATGAAGAAAATGGCAGGAAACATTAGAAGTTTAGGTGATAGGATACAGGATGATGACATATTTATTCACTCATTATGTAGACTTCAAAATAATTTCATTTCCTATAACAAGGCAGTATATCTCTTCCTGTTGAATTGGTGTTCATCCTTATAATTTACTATGTCCTATAAAATCAAGCAGGATTTATGCTGTGTAAGATCAAAAGCTAGACCCAAGACTTTTCTACTCTCTCTGGAAACCCTGAGATTATCAAGTGAAACATATTGGTATGAATGAGAAAACACATGTCAAAGAGCCATCTCAGGCAAGGTCACATAGACCAGTTAGCTCTGCCTGCCCCCATATATATACACATGCTGACCTTGGACACATAAGGCTACCCAAGATTAACCTAGTGCAGCCAATCCCTAAAGAAACTTCTATATAATGATACAGACAGGAGACTGGGAAATACTAGGCAGAAAAGGGTAGGATTCCCTGGCGCAGCCCCACTCTTAAGCCTGGACCCGTGGCCCAAAGTGAGGACATGCGTTCCTGTTTTCCCACTCCAGTGTTGCTTTTTGTCTGCCCCACCTGCCTTCTGTTTGCATAAAAACCCCAGGCTCCATGGACAGAGTGGCAGAGAAGGAGAGAAGAGAAGCAGCTGAATGTCGGAGAGAAGCAACTTGACTTCAGAGGGACAGCTTGACAGTGGGACTTCAGAGAAGAGGTCAGCTTGGGACAGCTGAACTCCAGATGGAAGACCATTTTCCCGCTCCACCCCTTTCCAGCTCCCCTTCCCACTAGGAGTCACTTCCACCACTGAATAAAATCCTCCAGATTCACCACCCTTCAATTTGTTCATGCAACCTGGTTCTCCCTGGATGCCAGACAACAACTCAGATACCAAGAGGGCAGGCGCAAAACGCTGTCACCCTGACCCTCCACTGAGCTGTTAAACACTTAAGCCATCTGTGGACAGCAAAGCTAAAAGAACACACTGTAACACACACCTTCTGGGGTTCTGGGGGTCACGGGTACTCCCTAGACACTGCCACAGGGCTGCATAAAATGCTACTCCTGCCAGTGCCCAGAAGTACTCGACCCAGACGCTGCACCCACTCATCTGCGTGCCACCCCTCCCATGAGAGTTTGACAGCTGTGGGCTGAGTAAATGAGCCAACCCCTTCTCCAGTCCCACAATGGGGTCAATGGAACTCCCATTTCAATAACATATAGGAATATGACTAATAATTAATGACTATTTTCTTCAAGCAATTGGCTAAATTTTGTAATATTTCAGATTTAACGAAGTAGCATGTATGAAGAATAAAACCCACCCATTTTAGGTGTGGAGGACCATGCACTTGACAAGCCTATATAATAACCTAACCACCATCACAACGATTGTATAGACGATTATTTCCATCATGCTGAAAGATTTCCTTGTGTTCATTTGTAATCAAATCCCCAAACATCATCACTGCTTTAGATTCTGGCAGCTATTGATTTGACTTATGTCTCTATAGTTTAGCCTTTCCTAAAATGTTTCATACATGGAATCATATAGAATGTAGTCTTTTGAGTCTAAGTTCTCTTAGGATATTGCTTTTGCATTTTATCCATGTCATAGTGTAAATAATAGCTCATTCCTTTTTATTCTGAGTAGTATTCTATTATATGGATATACAATGATTTCTTTGTTCTTTAAGTAGTTAGTGGACATTTAGAATGTCCACCAGTTTTGGTGGTTATGACTAAAACTGCTGTAAACATTAGTATACAGGCTCTTGTGTGAACATAACTTAATTTACTTTCCATGTTATATATTAATATACACATAGCTTTATAAAAAACTACCAAACAGTTTTCCAGATTGGCTATACCACGTCACATTCCCAACAGCTATCTATTCAAGTTCCAGTTGCTTTGCCTGCTTATAAGCATTTACTATTGTCATGTTTTTGTTTGTTTGTTGGACATTTGATGAGGTATGTTGTGATGTCTCACTGTGGTTTTAATTTGCATTTTCCTGGTGCCTAATGATAGTGAGCATTGTTACTTGGGCTTGTTTTAAATCCATATCTCTTATGTAGTAATTTTTTAAAATATATTTTACCCATTTTTAATTTTTCTTATTAGTATTTTTTTGTATTTCATTATTATTTTGGTTACCATTATTTTATTAAGTGTGTTTTGCAAATATTTGCCCTGAAGCTATGGTTTGCCTTCTATTTTTAAACACCATTCTTTAAAAAGCAAAGACCTTTTGAATCCTATCTAAAAAGTGACTGCCTTATCTCAGATCACAGAGATTTTTCTGTTATGTTTTCTTCTAGACAGAAGTTTTCAATTTCAGGTTTTACTTTAAGACTACTGTTTTCCATGCACATGGGATATGTGTTTCAGAACTATTTGTTGGGTAATTATACTTTCTCTGTTGAATCACATTGCCAACTTCATCAGAAGTGATTTGCTCATATACAGGTTGGCTTATTTCTGTGTGTTTTATTCTGTTCAACTTACATGTGACACTTGTATTACCAGTGCCATACTATCTTGATGACTGTGGATTCATAGAACATCTTAAAATCGGGTACTGAGTCTCCTAACTTTTTCATTTTAAAAATGATTTTGGAGATATTAGGCCTCTTGCTTTTTCATATAAAGTTAAAATCAGCTTGTAGGCTTCTTCAAAGGCCATACAGGATTGTTTTAAATTGTGCACAATCTATAGATCAATTTTAGAAGAATGTATGTCTTGACAATTTTGAGTCTTCTACTCAATGAATATGATATAATTCTCCATTTACTTATATCTTCTTTAATAGTTCTCAAAATGTATGTTTTTATTAAACAAACCATGTCCATGTTATTTAGATTTACTCCTAATTAATTAATGTTTTAGTGCAATTGCAAATAATATTTTTAACATTTCAATATCCAACTATTTATTGCCAGTATATTTAAAGATAACAGTTTTTATAGGATAAGCTTGTTTTCTGTAACCTGTAAAACTCATTAATTTTGGTAAATTATTTGGAACTTTCATGTGTAAACATTCATTGCCTCTGAGTAAAGACGGTTTTATTTCTTACTTTCCAAACTTTATCACTTATGTTTTCTTCCTTGTCTTATAGCACTGGCATGTATGCTGTAGGATGAGTTGTGCAAGTGGACATTTTTCTTTTGACTCGACTCATAAGAAAAAAAAAAAAATTAGTGTTTAACAATAGAATATGATGTAACCTGTAGTTCTCAATCAATATCCTTTTTAAGATTGAAAATTTTAACTTTCGTTCATAGCTTGAGGAGAGATTTTGTCATAAATGTATATTGAAGTTTGTCAAATGTTTTTCAGGCATGTATTAGATGAAAAGACAAAGTTATTTTCTTTTCTTTTTTAAAACATTGGTGTAGCTGGGCATAGTGGCTCACACATGTGATCCTAGCCACTGGGAAGGCTGAGATAGGAGAATCGCTTGAGGCCAGGAGATTGATACCAGCCTGGGCAATATAGAAAGAACTTGTCTATAAAAATTAGCCTAGTGTATGCCTGTAGTCACAGGTGCTTAGGAGGCTGAGGGGAGAGGATTGCTTGAGCCCAGGAATTTGAGGCTGAGGTAAGAGGATTGCTTGAGCCCAGGAATTTGAGGCTGTATTGTACTATGCTTGCACCACTGCAATCTCACCTGAGTGACAGAGTGGGACCCTTCCTCTTAAAATATTTAATAAATGAACTAAAACTTTTTGTATAAGTGAATTATATTGATTGATATTTGAAGGTTATATTAATCTTGCATTTCCAAAATAAATCTCACTTATATTACCAATTTAAATATGCTGGATTAATTTGCCAGTAATTTTAAATGATTTTTATTTCTATATTTATGAGTGAAATTGGTCTGTAATTTTCTTTTCTTATAATATCACTGTCTAGTTTCGGTATCACTGTAATGCTGGCCAAATAGAAAGAGTTAGGATGTACTCCGTCTTCTATTTTGTATAAATTTTTTTGTAGGATTGGTATTTTTCCCTTTAATATTGTGTAGAATTAATTGGTAAAGCCATTTGAATCAGTTTTTCTAGTTGAAAGTTTTAACTATTAATGCAATGTCTTCATAGATGTAGGAGTATTTGGACTATTCCTTCCTGAGTAAGCATTGGTTATTTGTGTCTTTTAATATTTAGAAAAAACTTCTGTCATTAAGCTTATTGGCATAAACCACTAAGTTACAGAATACCCTTTTCTATGAGAACAGCTAACTGATAGAGCCGTTTGTTTATCCATCAATTTATCAATATATCTTTCAGTAGAAAGAAAAAATAGAGGGGCATGCTTGCTATTTAGCAAGGTTAGGAAGGTATCACAGAAATGTGACCAGGGTCAAAAAACATAAATTGAAATTGTGCAGATGTGGAATAAGCATTGAGAGGCTCTCTAAACAATAATGACACATTTTATATATTTATATGCTTTTATATATATATATATATATAAATCATTAGATTTATTGAAGTCTAGACATAATATAATAAATATATTATATATGTTTACCTAAAATGTCTAGACTTCTTGAACAAATCTAATGATTTTCCCCGGCTTTTCCTTCTCTAGCTACACTGACCTCTTGGCCATTAATATCTCATGCTTCACATATTTCCACTTTGGAGTTTCCATACCCACTTATCCCTGTCTAAAATCTCATTTAAAATAAACCTGAAACGTTAACTCTCCAGAGACATCTTCCCTAGACACGCTGTCTAAAAGTATGTTTCACTATTTTTTCCTGTCTTCTAACCCTTTCTAATTCTCTTATAGCATTATATGACATTGTACTATACATATTTATTTTATGTTTATAATAAAATATGTATGTAACATATTGAAGAGTAGTTGTAGTAGTAATTAAAGTGAATCATTAATAGTTGGAACATTTGAACATTATCAGGCAGACGTTAATTTATATAACAATACATGTTTTAAATACATGCTTCTGACACAGGATCCTTTCCGTGCTGTTTCAGCAGCTGAAAGTCTCCACAGCTGCTGGAACCACTGCCTGGGCTTTCCTGGAGCCCCCTGGTCTCGCTCTGTCCACTCAGTCCAGCAGGCTGTGCGCAACTCTTGCCACCAGCCGGGATCCGGCACCCACCACAGATTTGCGTTCAGCCCGTGGCTGATCTGGGTGTGCTGCGACCGCCTTCCGCCCTGGGCACCAGTGTCAGTATGAGGAGGACATGGTGGCACCTGTAAACCTAGAGAAACCAGCAACCACGGAGCCCCCAAGAGGGTGTCACAGCTTCTGCTTGGGGAGTCTCGAGGTCTGAATGCCACAGTTTTCTCTCTCATTCCTGTCACTTGCAGCTTTGCCAATGGGGAGGATGTGTTACATAACTCGTTTGTTCCTGCAGCCCACGGCTTGGTGAACAGGGGCATATTAAAGCTCTGGCTCAGGGAGTCCCAAGGTCTGGGCCCCCAAAATGGTCACAGCTCTTCACTCCCTAGTCCGGCGAACAGGAGCGTGTCACAGCTCTTTTCATTCATGCTGCCCACCACTCGGCAAGCTGGCCTGGAGAGCGTTACAGCCCTCCAAGAAGAATGCAGTATGCAGACACCGAAGAGTGAGCAAAGCAGAGAAGAATATTGAGTTACAGAAAAGCTCTTGACAACAAGGGACCCAAAGTGGGTAGTCTTCTGTGTGACAGGGGACTGAAAGCGGGTAGCCGTCTGTGTGGCTAAGTCCAGAGGTTTTTATAGGTTTGGAATGAAGAGGCAGGGACTGTGGATAGCCTTGGAAAACGCAACGTTCAATTAGTTAAAAGGCATCATTCAGAAAGAACCAATTGGGAAACAGTAGGCAAACAGGAATAAAAGTTCTCATTCTGATCATGGACTCTATCCAGAACTGGCAGCTCCGTTTTCAGGTTTTAAATTGTCTTTGGTTTGAAGGCCGGGTTTCACTGGGGACCTGCCCCTGTCTCCCTAGGAATTTGTCTGTCTCCTGCCACTATCACTTATATACTATCTTGCAACCTTCCTTTAGTATATATACTCCACAAACGGAGGGGCTTTATTTTTGTTCACTGCTTTGTTTTGCTTTCTGCTTTATCTCTAGCAGCTAGAACAGAACTTGATACATTATAGGCACTCAATACATTATACTGAACAAATACGTAAAGGTATGGCAACCATCTTAGGAGCTGTAAATTGTTTTCTTAGAATTATAAAATCTGGCTTTGATCCTCTTACTACTAATATTGAGCACATTACGTAATGTTTTCTGATATTTTATTTTCTAATTCTAAAATTTAAATTTTTAATTTTTTTATGTAAATTAACTTCTGCCTGGTATGTTCAAATGTTCTAACTATCAATGATTCACTTTTATTACGAATAAAACTATTGTCCAATATGTTACATACTTCAACATTTATTACACTAATTTAAATTTTACTTTTTGTATATTTTGTACATTTTCTTGGACACAGTGACTGAATTGAGGGGAATTAGTTATATTTTTAACTAGCTACATCAGTTCAGTAGGTCAAATTCTTTCTCCTCACATCATCATTAATGAAGAGATCTCAGATATTTTACTGGGCTCTGATACTTTTTCTGATCCTCTCCCTCTTCCCACCCTTTACCCTCAAGTAGGCCTCAGTGTCTGTTGTTCTCCTCTTTGTGTCCATATGTTCTCCTCATTTAGCTCCTACTTATCAGTGAGAACATGCAATATTTGGATTTCTTTTTCTGCATTAGTTTGCTAAGGATAATGGCCTCCAGCTCCATCCACGTGAAAACTGGTGAGATTGTCCAGGCATTTAACTTGGTGTGTGTGTGTGTATTTTTTTCCAACTGTCAAAACTTGACTGCCCATATAACATTTCTTCTTGTATAGCCCATATTTCCCATTTCCACATGTCATCATCCTTTATGCCTGCTCAAGAATCATAAGCTTTCTTTTATCCCAAACTGGAGCGCTTCCCTCTAAGCTTCCTCTTTGGTCTCAGAAATCTTTAAGCCCCTGATTCTGCAATTGCTTCCCTTTCTTTAGATTATAGAGAGGGATAGGAGAACTTTATGCCAAAAAAAAATTGGTCCAGGAATGGACATCCATCATGGTTGTAAGGAGGTAGACACAGAGAGGCAACTTATATTGTCTCCTGCCTTGACATCAGGTAAAACTAATTAATAGCAAAAATATATATATATGTGTGTGTGTGTGTGTATGTATATATATATGTTTTACTTTGATATTAGAAATGTCAATCTTCATATACTCTGTTTTTTTAAAAAAAACTTTTATATTAGGTTCAGGGATAGGTGTGCTGGTTTGTTCTATAGGTATACTCAAGTCATGAGTGTTTGCTATGCAGATTATTTTCTCACCCAGGTACTAAACCTAGTACTCAATAGTTACTTTTTTCTGATCCTCTCCCTCTTCTCACCCTTTACCCTCAGGTAGGTCTCAGTGTCTGTTGTTCTCTTCTTTGTGTCCATGTGTTCTCCTCATTTAGCTCCTACTTATCAGTGAGAACATGCAATATTTGGATTTCTGTTTCTGCATTAGTCGGCTAAGGATAATGGCCTCCAGCTCCATCCATGTTCCTGCAAAGGACATCATCTCATTCTTTTTTATGGCTGCATAGATAATATGCTTTATGTATTTTATATTTGTAACTTTGTCAAGTAATATATTCTGTGTAGAATAAATTCTTGGTAAGTTTTGATGATAATGATAAAAATTAAAATAATATAGTTTACTTTTTAAGCTGATTGCTTGCTTTTTTATTTAGGTAGGCTTAATGTTGTTCTTTCTTCTTATAATTCTGATTCCATTTTTTTCTATTATATTTAACCTTTTACCATCCATTCATAACCTCTCTTCTTCTTATTCTCATCTCCACAGTTAAAGAAGTAGAATTTTAAAATTATATGTTTATGTGCATTTATTTAGATTAATAGCATCTTTAAAAATGCCTATTTCTCTTATCTCTGATTGTCTTTCTAGAATTCATCCATGTAATGTCTTCACCATAGAAAGCACTTTGTTCACCCTCTCTAGTTAGACCCACCCAGCACCCTTGAGGAGAGCAGAATCGTACTATTCTCATCTGACTGTTGACAAAGCAGGAAAGTTAAGAAATATACGTTCATACAGACTGAGGTTGCAGAGACTGAATTCAGGCCTTCCGCCCTACTTTTCAGTGGTATCCCTATTACATCAAGGAGTTCCTTTTGAATTATACTGCAAAGTTTCCCAGTATTACATTGTCAGGAGCTGTGTAAAAGAAGCTAGTCACTAAAGAGCACATAAGTTAGGGTTTTGTATGAAACCTATCTAAAATTCTACAAAAAGGCAGAACTATAGTTTGCATACTGGTAGATCACTGGGTGTGCCTAGCTGCAGAAGTTGGATCGGGGATTGGCTGGAAGGGGCATAGGGGACTTTTTGAAGTGATGGGTGTGTTCTAAACTTTGACTGTGGTAATAGGTCGACTTTCCTCAAAAACACTGGGCCACACACTTAAAATGAATAAAAACATTTGTATGTTTACTATAGCTCAATAGAGCTTAAAAGATAAATATTTTCAGGAGGCTGTTACCTCTGTATCAAGAATATAAATATAGGATATTGTTTAATATTTTCAATTTATTGTCCCCTGTGGTTAATCAATTAACATTTTCTTTTCTTTCCCTTTAGATTCCCTGGTAACTGGGTTACGGCTGAGCAGGTGGTTATAAGTGCAGAGCCATGTGTTTTTCTCCCATCTGACCTGATGCACTAATCACTAGGGTACTGTTGTGTTATATGGAACATGCAATGAGGTCACATTTCCCCCTGGTAGAGAGTAAATAGCAAATAGACTTAGAAAAAATAGCTGGCATTTGATGTCTAATCCTTAAGATTAGTTTGTTACATAAGGGGAAAAAAAAGGCCAAATATATCTATTTCATCACAAAAGAATTTGACAAAAATTTTTGGTTGACAAATTTCTGTATGTCTAGTTATATTCATCTGAATATAGGAAAGCCAGGGTACATGTGACAGTGGGTTGAAACAATGTGAAACAAAAAGGTTGTAAAAGAAAATAAATGAAGCTTGCATAAGCTTAAGTTCTTTTTCATTGTTCCTCCTCAATCAAAGTCTTGTAAATAACTTGTAACAAATATTTTCTCTCATTGAATACTATTTGGTCTTTGAAATTATTGTTGGTATTACTTAAAAAATTCTTATGAAAATGTATTAGTATATAACAGAGAGAAAAATAACACAATGAATCTTTATGAATCCAATATTCAGTTTCAACACAGTGAATATATTTTGCTCTAAGTCTATATCTACTCTTCATCCCATACCCAACCCTAGGTATTTCTTTAGTCCAATGTAGATAACCTATTATTGCATTTATAGATCCTTCAGTATGTATCTATAAGAAACTTTAAAAATAGTCACTTCAATATTTTTGTTATTCCTAAGGTAGATGGCTATGATTCTTTAGTGTTATGAGAAACACAGTATTCACAATTCCTCCAATATCTCATAGTGTTTGTAAATTAGAGTCAGTTTGTTTGAATCAGGAGAGTATACACATTGCAGTAAATTGGTATAGTTTTATTTTATTTTATTTCATTTTTTTACAATTTATTCAATAAAGAAACCCATGGCATTGACTCTGTATAATTTGGCATGTTTAAGATTTTGCTTATTGATTTTGCTTATTGTGAATTGTAACCTTTTGTGACACTTAAGATGGTCTGCAGACCTCTTTATTTCCTGTGAAAAACTAGAGTGTTGATCTAATAATTTATGTCCTACTTTTTAGTAAGAACACTTCATAGGAGGAGTTGTAAGCTTTCAGCTGTGTCACATCGATGGAAGATCATGTCTGGTTTTTATTCTCATTGTTATTACTGTGACTGATATAATAAGTTAGTCATTTTACTTTTTTAGTATCAATGTAAACATAATGAAACCAATACCATTATTATTCCTGAAATTATGATTACTGAAAACATTTGAAGATGTCCTTGTCTAACACTTTTTTGCTTTCCACATTATTTTAAAATTTTTTCATATTTATATATATTTAATTATGGCAAAATATATACTACATACAATTTACCATTTTAACCATTTTAAGTGTACAGAAATATAAAACATTTCATAATTTGCATGTCCTCCTTGGTCAGGCATCATGCTAATCTCTGTATCATTCCAATTTTTGTATATGTGCTGCTAAAGCAACACCTTGCATTTCTTTTTGTCCTTAGGATGTATCTAAATTGTCTGTATTACAAAATTCCTGCATCGTAAAGTCCTATTTAATGATTCTTGATGGACTTTAAACATTTTTGTTGCAAGTGTGTTTCACTATTTTGTCATTTGTCATTGTTGATCATAATATTTATTTGTCATAGATATTTTTGACAAGTTACCTAACTAAAATTAACTTTTATTGCTTCTACATGGTGAGTCACAGGTAAGACTATTTTACCTACTTTTAGATTTATAGATGAATCCATACATGTTTTCTTCTAATATTTGTACATACAGTAAGAAGATAATTTTGTTTTCTTCATATAACTATGCCAGTATCCCAATACCACTTAGTATAAAGTACATTTTTAATTCACCGATTTCTGATGCAACCTTTATGATATACTAAATTTGTATTTGCAAATGTGTCCATTTCCAGATGTGCTATTCTGGCCCATTCATGGTGTAATATCTTACCATCTTAATTATAGAGATACATAATACATTTCATATAGGACATGGCCAGCATACCCTTTTCACAATTTTTACAATCATCCTATTTTTTGCTTGTTTGTCCATTCACATGAACTTTATAATAAACTCTTCTAGCTCAAAAATGGTGTTTATATTACAATTATATTACATTTAAAAATTGAAATTTTTTATTAATATTCACATGAAAAATTGTTTTATAGTTTCCTCTTTTGTGCGATTTTTATCAGGTTTTATAATCAATGTTATATTCACCTTATTACAAGAATTTTTGAAGTTTTGCTCCCTTTATGCTTTAAAATTGTTGAAGTTGTACTAGGATTATCTTTAAAGTTCTTTAAAGTAATTCACTTGTGAAATCATTTGAAGCTTAAGTCAAATCATTTTACCGCAATATGTGTTGGTTTTGGATGCCTGGGAAAAGTTTTGCAGAGGCATGGTATTCATTTTCAATAGGAAGAGATCATTCTTATTTTATTTCAGAAAAGTTTTATTAAATTGCAGTTTTTCATATTTATGCTTTGCTCTCGCTTTTGTTTTCATTTTGTCTTTTAATCCATACATTAGAACTATTTTCCCTATCTTTTTTTTCTTTCAGTTCCTCCCTCATTTATGTGTTTCTTTATTTTTGCTTGATTTTAATTTCAATTTTTCTATTTTCCACTATTTCTTTTACCATATTATTTAGAATATGCATTACCTTTCATTATCTATTTAGTTTTGTCTTAACTTTTGAAATGTATTTCTAAATCATTTCTCAAATCTCTCAGAGTTCAGAAGTTCCTTACTGACATAATTTAAACATTTTTTTCTAGTTCTTATTTATTCTTTTTTTCATAAATTAATTTCACTGCTTATTTTGGAATATTAAGCTAGTTTTCCTGCCAAAAAATGTTAAGTGGGAAGGTCATGTTATTTTGGTATGTCTTTGCTGTTTGAAAATAGTTTATTTTGTTCATAATTTTCTTTTTACCTGGGTTGAGTTTGTATGGAATTCATCCACATCCTATTGTATTCTAAATATTTACACGAGATGGGTTTTTTTAAAGTATTTTTCAAATTAAATTACCCAGCATGGGAATGTGCCAGGATAACTTTCATAGCTTTATGACTCCAGAGCTTTCTATAGTGAAGTATCAACAAGTTAGTTCAAGTGCTGAGAACCTTCTTGATTTCCCTCTTCTTCATTAAAATCAATATTTTCTGTCTCTCTTTCTATGTTTCTCTCTTGTTAGAATGTTTTTCTTGCTGAATTTGTGTTCTCTTCCTAACAGTTTCTCTTTAGCATGGGCTTTGCCCTGGAAGAAACCTTCTTTGGCTGGTTGATTTTAAACTTCCATGACACCCAGACAATCTCAGCACTAACACTCTCGAGTCCCCTCAAACTCCCCTTGAAATGGAGAGAGCAAAGCCTCCTCTGCTGTTGTTTAGCTATTTTCCTCAGATTGTTACATCTGACTTACACTCCATAGTGTCTTCTCTTGCTATCTGAATGAATCATTTTTAGCAGTTTCTGGGTATACCAACATCAGAGCTGCCAGAAATTATTTTATTTATCTTCTTTCCAGTTTCTCGCACACTGTTAATTATATACAAAGGTGTTGTTTATGTTGGTAGTTTGGCACAGATCAATGGAATTTTGAAATTTTATTGCTACCTCTTTACCTACTTTTGTTTAAAATAATTTTGATGTTTAACTTATTAACTTATTTCTTTCTTAACATATTATTCCCGGTGTCTGTTTTCTTGGGAAACTCAGGAAGACTTAAATGCACTGCTACTCCACAAAGCAGTAGTTTTTTGGTTACTATTTCTTTTATTAAAAAAGAAAACCAAAAACCATTACTCTTTTCTCTTTTAGTCAGGGCTTTCTGAATCTAGTGGTAAAATATGCTTAATAATTGAAATAACTATATCTAGAATTTATCCAGAGTTTCTGCGCTAATTATGGTACTTTTGTGAATGTGCTGTGTTTCTAAAATAAATCCTGAAATCTCAGTGATAAAACACAATAAAAGAATGGTTTTTCAAACAACCCCATCAAAAAGTGGGTGAAGGATATGAACAGACACTTCTCATAAGAAGATATTTATGCGACCAACACACATATGAAAAAAAGCTCATCATCACTGGTCATTAGAAAAATGTAAATAGAAATCACAATGAGATACCATCTCACATCAGTTAGAATGCCGACAATTAAAAATTCAGGAAACAACAAATGCTAGAGAGAATGTGGAGAAATGACGCTTTTACACTGTTGATGGAGTGTAAATTAGTTCAACCATTGTGGAAGAGAGTGTGGCAATTCCTTGAGGACCTAGAACCAGTAATACCATTTGACCCAGCAATTCCATTACTGGGTATATAACCAAAGGATTACAAATCATTCTATTATAATGACACATACACACGTATGTTTATTGCAGCACTATTCACAATAGCAAAGACTTGGAACCAACCCAAATGCCCATCAATGGTAGACTGGGTAAAGAAGATGTGGCACATATACACCATGGATCACTAGGCAGTCATAAAAAAGGGATGAGTTCATGTCCTTTGCAGGCACATGAATGAAGCTGGAAACCATTGTTCTTAGCAAACTAACACAGGATCAGAAAACCAAACAGCACGTGTTCTCACTCATAAGTGAGAGTTGAATAATTAGAACACACGGACACAGGGAAGGGAACATCACACACTGGGGCTTGTTGGGGGGTGGGGACTTGGGGGAGGCATAGCATTAGGAGAAATACCTAATGTAGTTGACAGGTTGATGAGTGCAGCAAACCACCACGGAATGTGTATACCTATATAACAAACCTGCACATTCTGCACATGTATCCCAGAACTTACAGTATAATAAAAAAAATTACAAACCCACAGAAAAGTAAAAATATAAGACAAACCACTCTTTTGTACACCATCCATCTAGATATACAAGTTGTTAACGTGTTTCTAAAAAAAAAAAAAAATCACTGAGTTGTATACTTTTAAATGGTGAATTACATCTCAATTAAAAAAAAAAAGAATGGTTTTTATTCAGATGTAGTCCAATGCTGCTTGGTTGATTACTTCTAACTAGTGACTCAAGAATTTTCTTGTCATATCAAGAGCTTCAAAGAGAAGAGTTCTTATGAGAATTTTACAGAGACTTTTATTATATTATTTCTGCTCATATCTTTTATTATATTATTTCTGCTCATATCTCTTTGCCAGATTGGTACAAATCCTAAAGCAAGTATATTAGTCTGTTCTCACACTGCTATTAAAAACATACCCAAGATTGGGTAACTTATAAAGGAAAGAGGTTTAATTGACTCTCAGTTCCACGTGGCTGGGGAGGCCTCAAAATCATGGCAGAAGGTGAATGAGGAGCAAATTCACATCTTACCTGGTAACAGGCAAGAGAGCTTGTGCAGAGGCACTCCCATTCATAAAACCAGCAGATCTCGTGAGGCTTAGTCACTACCACAAGAACAGTATGGAGAAAACTGTCCCCATGATTTAATTATCTCCACATGGTCCAGCCTTTGACATGTGAGGATTATTACAATTCAAGGTGAGATTTGAGTGGGGACACAGCCAAACTATATCAACAAGAAATTAGAAAATATGGGTGATGTTTCATAAGCAATAAATACCTATCCCATATTCTTTCCTCCTAGTTAACAAATTTCACTTTTATTCCATGCACAGATTTGACTGCATTACACTTAGACAATATTCAACTTCTCTTCAAGGAAGCATCTGTGCCATGAAATTTTGGAATTACAAGAAAAGCAGGCCTCAGCACTGTCCATGCAGATGCTGTTTTACTTATTCTATCCACTTAGTAACTAACTAACTAACTAAGTAACAATAATAATAATAATAACAACAACAATAGAAAGTTTATATAAACACTTCAAACAGACATTGGGAAATTAACAATGCAGTTGAGAGTCCTTGAGAGAAGAGAAGCACATAAAATGAACCATCAGGCTTGCACTCTGGCTTTCTCTCTAGGAGCACTTCCAAAATCACAGTGCAGGTAAATAGAATTTAAACAGAAAGTGGCAATATCACTGATATGGTTTGACTGTGTTCCCACCCAAATTTCAACTTGAATTGTATCTCCCAGAATTGCTACATGTGGGAGGGACCCAGGGGGAGGTAATTGAATCATGGAGGTCTTTCCCATCCTATTCTCATGATAGTAAGTCTCATGAGATCTGATGGATTTATCAGGGGTTTCTGCTTATGCTTCTTCCTCATTTTTTCTTGTCACCACCATGTAAGAAGTGCCTGTTGCCTCCTGCCTTGATTCTGAGGCCTACCCAGTCATGTGGAACCGTATGTCCAATTAAGCCTTTTTTCCTTCCCAGTCTCAGGTATATCTTTATCAGCAGTGTGAAAATGGACTAACACAGTGAATGGGTACCAGGAGTGGGGGATTGCTGAAAAGATACCTGAAAATGTGGAAGCTATTTAGGACCTGGGTAACAGGGAAAGGTTGGAACAGTTTCAAAGGCTCAGAAGAAGACCAGAAAATGTGGGAAAATTTGGAACTTTGTTGGGACTTTTGGAATAGCTTTGCCTAAACCGTTGATACTGATATGGACAATAAGGTCCAGGCTGAGGTGGTCTCAGATGGAGATGAGGAACTTCCTGAGAACTGGAGTGAAGGTGGCTCGTGTTATGTTTTAGCACAGAGACAGACAGCATTTTGCCCCTGTCATAGAGATTTGTGGAACTTTGAACTTGAGAGAGGTGATTTAGGGTATCTGTCAGGAGAAATTTCTAAGCAGCAAAACAATCAAAAGGTGACTTGGCTTCTGTTAAAGGCATTCATAAAAGTTTGGAAAATTTGCAGCCTGACTCTGTGATCAAAAAGAAAAATCCATTTTCTGGGGATAAATTAAAGCTGGATGCAGAAATTTGCATAAGCATCAAGGAACCTAATGTTAATCCCCAACACCATGGGGAAAATGTCTCCAGGCCCTGTCAGAGACCTTCATGGCCCTACCATCACAAGCGCAGAGGCCCAGAAGGACAAGGGGTTTCATGGGCCAGGCCCAGGGTCCCCATGCTGTGTGCAGCCTAGGGACTTTATGTTCTTTGTCCCAGCTGCTCCAGCCATGGCTGAAAGGGGCCAACAGACAGCTTAGGCTGCAGCTTCAGAGGGTGGAAGCCCTAAACCCAGGCACCTTCCATGTGGTGGTGAACCTGCAGGTGCACAGAAGTCAAGAATTGAGGTTTGGGAACCTCCACCTAGATTTCTGAAGATTTATGTAAATGCCTGGATGCCCAGGCAAAAGTTTGCTACAGGGATGGTGCCCTCATCTAAAACCTCTGCTAGGGCAGTGCAGAAGGGAAATGTGGGGTCAGAGCCCCCATACAGAGTCCCTACTGGGGCACTATCTAGTGGAGCTGTGAGAAGAAGGCCTACCCCAGAATGGTAGATCCACTGACAGCTTACACTGTGCACCTGGAAAAGCTGCAGATATTCAATACCAGCCTATGAAAGCAGCTTGGAGGTAGGCTGTACCCTCCAAATCACAGAGGTGGAGCTGCCCAAAACCATGGGAACCCACCTCTTGTATCAACGTGACCCAGATGTGAGACAGGAAGTCAAAGGAGATCTTTTTGGAGCTTTAAAATTTGACTACCCTGCTGAATTTTGGACTTCCATTGGCCCTGTAACCCCTTTGTTTTGACCAATTTCTCCCATTTAAAATCACTGTATTTACCAAATACCTGTACCCTCATTTTATCTAGGATGTAACTAGCTTGCTTTTGAATTTAGAGGCTCATAGGCAGAAGGGACTTGCCTTGTGTCAGATGAGACTTTGGACTGTGGACTTTTGGGTTAATGCTGAAATGAGTTAAGACTTTGGTGAACTGTTGGAAAGGCATGATTGGTTTTGAAACATAAGGTTATGAGATTGAGAGAGGCCAGGGGCAGAATGCTATGGTTTGGCGTCCCCCCACCCAAATCTCAACTTGAATTGTATCTCCCAGAATTCCCACATGTTGTTGGAGGGACCCAGGAGGTGGTAATTGAATCTTGGGGGCTGGTATTTCTCGTGCTATTTTCATGATAGTTAAACTTGAATTGTATCTCCCAGAATTCCCACATGTTGTTGGAGGGACCCAGGAGGTGGTAATTGAATCTTGGGGGCTGGTATTTCTTGTGCTATTTTCATGATAGTTAATAAGTGTCATGAGATCTGATGAGTTTATCAAGCATTTCCGCTTTTGCTTCTTCCTCATTTTTCTCTTGCCACTGCCATGTAAGAAGTGACTTTCACCTCATACTGTACTGCCCCAGCCATGTGGAACTGTAAGTCCAATTAAACCTCTTTTTCTTCCCCATCTCAGGTATGTCTTTATCAGTAGCGTGAAAATGAATGAATACAATCACTGGCTAGAAAAAAGTGAAATTGTATTCATTGCTGCCTTTCTGACTTGAGTTTCAGGAGTCAAAGAGAAAATCATTATGAAGAAGGAGCAACAAAACTCTATAAAATACTGTATATTTGGTTCACTAGTTTGGATGATGTTTGATAAGCAATAAATATGTCATATTCCTCTTTTCTAGTTACTTTCCTTCTAGTGGATGCAAAACTCTACAAAGATACTGGGATTCAAGCTCAGCAAAAAAATAAGCTATTTTAGTGAAACCCAGGACTTCTGTTAAAGGAAAACCATGCTGTGAAATGAAGAAAAAGATCCTAGGCTTAAGATCCATGCCCTACAAATATACCTAGGAGATGGAGAAGGCAATGTAATCCAGTGTCTCTATAATGTCTCATAACAAATAGGTGAGATAAGATATAAAATCACCAGTCATATGACTAAACAGGAATGAATTATATGTAACAAAGAGATACAGTAGTCTATAAACAGAGTAGACCCAGAGATGATATAATTATTATAGCTGTTCTATAAGGAATTCAAACCATGGATATTTATAAATGGTAGAAAAAGAGAAAAGGGAAAACAATGGGGATTAAATAGATGGAGAAAATTAATAGAATGTGTATATATTTTATATAAAGAAGAGTTAAGTGGGTCTCATGAATGTGATAAATAGTAGACCATACATTGCCTAGAACATGTATTGAACTCAGAAATACAGTTTTAGAAAAATACACAAACTAAAACAGAGAGAGAAAAAAGAGTAGACACATAAAACACACAAAGCATAAGAGATATGCAGAACATGGTTAAAAAAAAAAAAAAAAAGGTGACAGGGAGGGTGGTTCTCAGAGGAGAATGCAGAGTTAGAAAAAAAAAAAAAAACTGGAAAAAATGATGGTGAATGACTTCCCATGTCAGTTGAAAGATATTGCCAGTGAATTCAAGTAGGAAAAATACAAAGAAAAAAATACCTAGGTGTATTATAATCAAATAGCTGAAAATCAAAGACCAAGTGATGATATTAAAAGAAGCTGGAGGGGAAAAGTGATGTATAGCATTTAATGAAAAAGATGTATAACTGACAACTGAGATCTTAACGGAAAATGGAAGTCAGGAAATAATAAAAGGATATTTAAACTAAATTCAATTAGCCCAGAAGCCTAGGAAAAACAATTTGTTGGATATATTCCCTCTTACCCCCAACCAGCCACCCCCATGTACCTGATCTCCATATGGAGTAGGGCAAGGAAGTTTCAGAAAATATATGGGAAAACAAAAACATGAATTATCTGTATTGTAGGAAATAATAATGTTGGCAGGTGAAATAGTTACCTGGTGTTTTATTTAGTCAAAGAGATCATGGGTCAATAAATTTCAATTTTTTTTTTTTGAGATGATGTCTCTCTCTGTTGCCTAGGCTGGAGTGCAGTAGCGTGATCTCCACTTGCCTCAACCTCTGCCTTCTGGATTCAAGTGATTCTCTTGCCTCAGCCTCCCCAGTAGCTGTGATTACAGGCACGCACCACTGCACCCAGCTAATTTTTTGTATTTTTAGTAGAGACGGGGTTTCTCCATGTTGGCCAGGCTGGACTTAAACTCGTGACTTCAGGTAATCCACCCACCTTAGCCTCCCAAAGTGCTAGGATTACAGGCATGAACCACCATGCCCAGCCAGTTTCTATTGTTTTTAAGTCACATGGAAAACTACCACATTACCTTTATTCTCAATTCCTTCACTAATTTTTAATTAGTTATCCTTCATTGTACAACATGTATTTTACTAATACTCCTTGAATTCCACTTTTATTAAATGAAACAAAATACCTTCATCTATGTACTCACTGTCTATCCTATAGTATAAAAACATAAGATGTAGTTCATGTCATTCAGTAGCTTACTGTCTTATATATGTTTTAAGATTCAATGTATATAAAAGTGAAAAACAAGATGATAAATGCCTACATTATAAATTATTCAGAGCAAATAGTGTATCTGCAAAACACTATAAAAAAAAAAAACAAGAAAAATGTAAATAAGTAGAATTTAGGATGAAGCTTGGATATGAAGAACGGATAGGAAGAATTTCAGCTTATGAAGGAGAGAAGATGGGTTTCAGCAAGGAAGCAAGTTGAGAAATGTTATACTAGGCAAGTACACTGTACACAGAATGACGATATCAACTCTAGAGAAAAGTCCATACTTGGGAGTAGTGTCTAAGTGGGAGATAAAAATAATGCAGAGAAATGAAAAAAAAAGAAAAGAGAGAATAAAATTTAAATCTGCTTAGGAAGACAACTAGGAGCTGTTGTAGATTTTTTGAACACTAACAGAATGAAAGGACATTAATTCAGAGATCATGTTCAAGATAAATTAGAATACAAGAAAGAAAGAAAATAGTCACAGAAAAGATTCAAGAGGAGAGTCTGATAGTTATTTTAGAAAACTGGTTAGAGAAGCCAGACGTACTATGTTAAGGGCCTAAATAAATGCCACTGACCTAGGAGGATCAGCTAAATTTTCTGTGTTTCCCTTAAAATCCTGATTTCTCTATTGCAGTTTAATTTCTCTCTTTCATCTCAGTTAACATTTCAAACACTGGCATCTATTTCAGGAAACTTTTCACTGATAATAAAAAAATTCTGCCTAACCTTGGAGGACTTTGCATAAACTTTGATTCCTAAAAGCACTTAACATCCTTGACATATATTTATAATTCTCACTACTAAGATTCAGTATTGAGAAAATGCCAAATTTGAAATTTTCAGCTATATTACCTTTAATTTCCAAGCTGTATTAATTTTGCTGACTGAAGTAGCTTTCTTTTCACCTCATGATTGTGTCTTTTCTTGAGACTACTCTGGCTAGCATGTATTTCTGAGATAGGTGAAATCTATGTTCTTATACTTTTCCTTTCAATTTTGCCTTTCTCAAGCGATAGTTCTCTTTTAGAAAATGCACCCTCTTTATATACGGATTTCAAGGGTACCACTTAGGGCATAATTGATTTTGAGGACTCCTCGGCCTGATGCTTCTATTTAGATTGAAATTTATGGAAGTAATTTGAGATGTCACTCAAATTGCAATATCAGTATTATATGGCAATTCTTTTCTTTGAGCAACAACACTGAAAATCTATTATCTTTAATAAAGGAAATGATTGTTTTTGAAGATACTTTTATTTTTAAATAAAACATTATAGAATATGTGCTTTTTTCCATAAAATATAAGTTTCTAATGCACAATCCTTTGAGCTATTGATGCAGATTCAGCCCAGAAAAACAAAACAGGGAACAGGCAAGGTTGAACTGAAAGACACTGAATATCCCGAGTGTATTCATTGAGTCACTCAAATTTGCAGAATCATGATAATTGATCGGTATTGAGAAAAATGAGATGATTGAAGATTGTTTAGAATATTTTTTACAAATAAAACATTTTGGAGGTGGTTTGTTTTAAGATGTAAAGTTCTGATAATTCCTTGAATCAGAGCTAACTGGGGATTCATTCTTTTTAAAATCCCTATCTGCTGCTGCAAACCCAGTCTATGTAAATAGTTACTTACAAATAGTTACATGGCAACCTGTATTGCATTTTCATAGTAAATTCCTAGGTTAGTTGTTTTCCACTAGTATGTACTATCCTTGCTAAAAATATTATAAATGCTTCTAATACCATTTTTTCAAAGAAAACTTGGAACTAATTTTCAGCTGTATCAGTTTTATAAATATAAATTGTAATTAATATAACTTAATGTAAATTAATATAAATTGCATATTTAATTTTTAACTTTCTACCTCTATAACAAAATACAAAATTTATTTTAATTTTGTCAAGTTTCTCATGATTGCTTTTCACCAAAAGTGTATATAAAAACACCCTTCTGTGTTAAATGTGCATTTTCTTTGCTATCAGGGGAACTCACTCCCGATGGTTAATGTGGGTTCTTTTCTATTTCCCTAAGCATTTCGGCTGGTTTGAGAAGTAAAGGGAAAGAGTACAAAAGAGATAAATTTTAAAGCTGGGTGTCCAGGGGAGACATCACATGTTGGCAGGTTCTGTGATGCTCCTCAAGCTGTAAAACCAGCAAGTTTTTATCAGCAGTTTTCAAAAGGGGAGGGAGTGTACAAATAGGGTGTGGGTCACAGATATCACATGCTTCACAAGGTAATAGAATATCACAAAGCAAATGGAGGCAGGGCGAGATCACAAGACCACAGGATGGAGCAAAATTAAAATTGCTAATGAAGTTTCGGGCATGCATTGCCATTGATAACATCTTATCAGGAGACAGGGTTTGAGAGCAGACAACCTGTCTGACCAAAATTTATTAGGCAGCAATTTCCTCATCCTAATAAGCCTGAGAGCGCTACAGAAGACTGGGGCTTATTTCATCCCTTTGGCCATAGAAGACAGCCTCCCAGAAGGGGGCCATTTAGAGGCCTACCCTCAGGGTCGCATTCTCTTTCTCAGGGATGTTCCTTGCTGAGAAAAAGAATTCAGCGATATTTCTCCTATTTGCTTTTGAAAGAAGAGAAATATGGCTCTGGTCCACCTGGCTCACTGGCAGTCAGAGTTTAAGGTTATCTCTCTTGTTCCCTGAACATTGCCATTATCCTGTTCTTTTTTCAAGGTGCCCAGATTTCATATTGTTCAAACACACATGCTCTACAAACAATTTGTGCAGTTAACGCAATCATCACAGGGTCCTGAGGCAACATTCATCCCCCTCAGCTTACGAAGATGATAGTATTAAGAGATTAAAGTAAAGATAGGCATAGGAAATCACAAGGGTGTTGATTGGAGAAGTGATAAGTGTCCATGAAATCTTCACAATTTATGTTCAGAGATTGCAGTAAAGACAGGCATAAGAAATAATAAAAGTATTAATTTGGGGAACCAATAAATGTCCATGAAATCTTCACAATGTGTGTTCTTCAGCTGCGGCTTCAGTGGTCCCTCCATTCAGGGTCCCTGACTTCCCGCAACACTTTGCACTTGATAGTCTTATCTATATCATAAACTATAGTGATGTTAAAATTTGAAAATAAGTTTATTTACTAAAATATAACTCTTGAAGGCAGAGGATACAAAATCTTTTATAGGAAATGGGATCTAACATAATTTTACTTAGTAATCTGTACTTGGTAGGAGCTTAATAAATGTTTAAGTAAATGCATGAATTATTTATCTTGTGTATTAATCATTTGTTATCCCTGAGTTTGTTTCAATAGAGGAACATTGGCCTCTAGGCAATTAATTTCACTTTAAATGAGTACATAGTTATTTCTGGACTTTACAAAATTAAATCAATTAAAAATTATCCCATGTCAAAATGCATTTGTTTCATAGTTTTTAGAAGAATATGTTTTCCTAGATAATCCATTGCAGTGTACATTCTAAAATTCTTGTTAAGAGCTGTGATTTATAATCACCTAATTTAGATTTTGATTATCAATTCTGGATTGTTTTCTGTAAAAAATATGACAGTAGTATTTTTCTATAAAAAATATTATAATGGGATTATGATTCCAAATTACTGTGAAGACATTTTTTAAACTTGGTTGATGTGGCTTATGATAACTTATGGTATTTTGGATGAGTATATCTTGTTTTGATTCACAATGTATGAATATTAAGGGACTACATCAAGAGAAAAAAGCCTTCATATAGTTTCTTGTAAAAGTGAATGCTGAATAGTATCCATTTGACAAATTTTTACCTCAGTATTTATAGAAATAACTAACTTAAACCAGTAATTCTTAATCAATGAAAGCATCATAATAGTGGGAGGAACTTTTTGAAAATACACTGAACTGCATTATATAAGAAACTCTTATATAGAGCAGGAATGGCATTCTGCTGTGTGTCATTCAAAATTTGCCCAGGTGATTATTATATACAACCCCATTTTCTTAGTTCATTTTGTGCTACTGTAACAGAATACCAGAGACTGGGTAATTTGTAAAGAACAGAAATTCATTTGTACGGTTCTGGAGGCTTGGCAGTGTAAAGTGGAGGAGCCCACATCTGGTGAGGGCCTTCTTACTGCGTTATCCTTTTGCAAAAGGCAGAAAGGCAAGAAAGCACACAGGAGAAAGAAGGAAGGGGGCTGAGCTTATCCTTTTATCAAGAATCATCTCTCTGGATAAGTAACCCACTCCTGAGATAAGACCATTATTCCATTCATGAAGGCAGAGTCCTGATGACCAAATTACCTCTGAAAGGTACCACTTCTCAACAATGCTGCATGGGGGATTAATTTTACAACACGTGAATTCATAGAACACATTCAAACATTAGCACCCATTATAGCAACTGGAATATAGGCACACATGTTCACACTACAGACACACATTTAATTTTCTGGTCAAACTCCATACTCATACTAGTTTCCAGGTTTATGTTTTGATATGCTGGAAATACGGGTCAATAAGCCTAATGATCTATATAAGTTGATGATGGTGATGGTGAGTACTATTTTCTCAGTCTAAGAGTGGCTTTATTTATGACAAGTAAGGAAGAGCCAATTATTAATATTAAGAATATTAGTTAATATTAGAAAGTTAGGAATTTAAATATATTTATGTGTGTGTGCATATATATATGTGCGTGTACACATGTGTATGTATAAATGTTTATAATCCCTTTGTGTCCCAATGTCTCATTCTCCACTCCTTCTAAGAAATTTCAAAATTGCCTTTCCTTCTGTACTCCTCTATTTCTAACCTCCTGAACTGATTCTTCATTTCAAGGAAGTCAATTCTTCCCGATGGATGTTGAACATCTTTCTCTTTAGAACTGCAATTGAGAAAATTAACTAATACTTACCAAGGGTGCCAAACCTAAAACCCCTTCCAAGTAAGTACTTAAATTAATAATAATTATGCTTAGGGCAGATACAGCTAGGCTTTGCACAAAATAACTCACTAGACTTTGTTACTTGGATCCAAGGCTGCCATCCTAGACACAGAAAAGTTCAGGATCCATTTGGGAATTTAATGTGAAATTTCTACTCCAACAGTAGCACATGTTACTAGCTAGTGACTTACCAATTCAACCATAACTTGCCTAATATAGCTAAAATCTAAGACAGGAACGTGGGAAAGAGGCAGGAGAGTGGTGCAATTGCCAAGAGATATGAGCAGGCAGGAAGCAGAAATAATGTAGGGATAGATTCCAGTATTTGCATTTCCAGTGTACAAAATACATGAGCCTCTCTTACAACACTCTATACTAGCTCCTAATTTAGAACATTTTTACTATTTTCACCCTGAGATTCCATGTGTGCACTCTGATATCCCAGAGGAAAATAAAAATGATTCTTGGAAATGTGCTATAATATGAAACATAATAGTACCTAAAATAAGTTATACGGGTCTACATAGGGAAATAATTCTTTTCACCCTGAAGCAATGTTAAAAAACTGCATTAAAAATCATCAAAAACCTAACACATGTACATAGGTTAACACCCATGAGAGATTATGCCTCCTGACCTAGATGGCCTTAATGTTCACCTCAGCTTGACTAAACTTTAACCAGGCTTCTTTTTGACTTTAGGCTCTTGACCTCTCTTTTTTTAGAACATTTACTTTAGAAAACTTGTAATTGTGAATTCTTTCTCTGCTTCTTTGAGATGTAAATCTTTTTAAAAGCTCTTGCCAGGTTTACAACCCAGGAATGTTTCTCAAGGACCTAGGAGGCACTCCTTTGAAATGCAAGCATCAAGACAGATAGTGCCCTGATCTCCCAGTTTCTGTGGGATGGTAGGAGCCTGCATTCTACAGAGCCTTGCTCCAAACTGTAGAACTATCTCCCATAGTAAAGATAGGAGAAAGTTTATTTTTCTTTAGTTTAAGGCCAGTTAACAAACACAGGGGGCCTATAGTCCCTCCCACCTTAGCCCTTAAAATCTTTATAGCTCTTTTTTTCAATTCAGCATAACTCAGACTGAGTTCTAGACTCATTCCATTTTTGCAAGGGTCTTGAATAAAGTCTTTGTCACCTTTTAAATTTTATTCTGTATGATTTTGCTTTTGATACTACCATTCTTCCCTCACTTCACCCTTATACACTTAAAAAAATATATGGTTTATGGTAGAAGCAATAAAGTGAAACATGCCAAGGCTACAAAGAAGCTATGAATTATTTTCAGAGAATAGAGAGTGATGGATCGTATATCTAAGGAAGCTCAAATCAGAAAGAAAGTTGATGAATTAACAGAAGAGCAGATTTCCAGGGGAGGGAGAAAAGAGCCCCTGATTCTGACGTGGCAAGTTATGTTTTTTTTGTTTTGTTTTGTTTTGTTTTGTTTTCCAGAGCTGCTCTAAGTAACAGCTTCCATTTCTTCATGAGCTCAGTGAGATAATTTTCTGTAACTTCTTGTAAGGGAGGAGACCACCCATCATATTGTCTTATGCCCAATTTCTGCCTCCAAAGAAAGAAGAAGTAAAAACTAAAAGGCAGAAACGAAATCCACAAGCAGACAGCCCGGCACCACACCCTGGGCCTGGTAGTTAAAGCTCTACCTCTGACCTAATCGGTTACATTATCTATAGATTACAAACATTATATAGAAAAGCACTATGAAAATCCCTGTCCTGTTCTGTTACATTCTAATTACCGGTGCATGCAGCCACCTGTCATGTATCCCCTGCTTGCTCAATTGATCACGACCCTCTCACACAGACCCACTTACAGTTGTGAGCCCTTAAAAGGGACAGGAATTGCTCATTCGGGGAGCTCTGTGGTTGGAGATGTGAGTCTTGCTGAAGCTCCCAGCTGAATAAAGCCCTTCCTTCTTTAACTCCGTGTCTGAGGGTTTTTGTCTGCGGCTTGTCCTGCTACACTTGTACTGGATTTCAAAGATCATTGCCTCTATTGTCTTCATTTTTCCTTAAGACTGAATCTTCATCAAGTCCTCAGAATTCTCTCTCCCAAAGTTGAAAAAAGTTCTTAAGTTTGTATAAAATGTTCAGTCAATATTTGCTAGAAATGCAGATTTTGAACAAGGCAATAATTACAAGACACAAGGATATTGTAGTGAAATTTAGAGGCCACATCCACAGCTGATGTGCTCTATTTCTTTTGCCCCCTCCATTTAAACCCCCATTCCTTTTTATTATTGGGCAAACACACTTTCTCAGATTTCCTGCTTATTTATCCTACTCTATTTCCTCTGTAATGGGGAGGTCTTTTCATATTAGAGTTCTTTATAATTTTGCATCTTAAGTGGACAAATATCCTTAGACCCCAAGGAAACTCCTTAGAAATTGAAAACAGTTATTCATATTGTTCCAAAGAGGAAACAAAAAGAATAAATGACGTTTAAAGTCAAGTCCCTGTGATAATAACAATAAACTTTTCTTTGCTCTTCATGTTCTCAATCTTATATTTTCTCATCAATACTGATTTTTCTTATTTTCATTTTAACAAATAAACAAGCAAAAAAATCAGAAACAAACAGAAAACCTCTAAAAACAAACAGAAAGACACACACACACACACGCATACACATGTGCGCACACACACACACACACAAAAAAATAATGACCAAAATTGGTGAAATGAAAATTGTTTTGAGGTACAGACTCTGAAATATTCAATAATGAATATGATTACATTGAATCAGAAATCAAAATTACTGAAATTTATAGTCCATGTTAGCTACTTTAATTAACCTTTTTGCCTAAGAAATTTTATTTCTAAAAGACTCAGTGTTTTGTCTATAAATGAAAATGATGATTCCTGATATACCAATATCAGAATGTTTTAAAAATAAAATGTATTAAAAATATACAAATATTTCATGAAATAGCTCTATAAAATTGACTGTGGCAATATTAAGGAAAATAGTTCACTAGTATTGGATGTTATAAATCTTAAGTCACAGTATTAACTGCAATCTCCCGGATATTTTAAAATCTAGTAGTTTACAGTAATAAATGTAAGAAAACGTATCTTAGAGAATTTCAGAAACTTCTGGGCATCATTCATTGTTTGCATATATAAGGCCAAGTTTGTGTATATTTATTTAATTGAGACTTTTCATTCACAGGGCTAAATGCTTTACTGTTTTACCACATCTCAGGGGCTTCCTGTTGCAACAAATAAACGTATAGCTTGTAGGTGTATGCATAGCAGAGTGTTTAACTTTGTTGATTATAATGAAGTAAAATTTGACAACAGTGATGGTTTTACGAAGACATATTTTCTCCCTAAATTAACTTAGAACTACATTATGATCACAATAAATGTTAACAGGCTTTCTGTGTGTGAACTAGACAAAAGGTATTTAAAGTATATATGGAAAAAATAGCATATAAAATAAACAAAATCTTATAGAGGAGTATTTACTAAGAATTTACATTTCAACATGTCAGATAGGTATTTAAAACTTAATTAAAGCATTTCCTATCACCTTGTACTTTTAAGCAAATCATGAAATAGAATAGAGAGACATGAAATAACCCCAAATTCCTATGTGAACTTGGTAGGTTAATGTCAAGTTATTTCAAATTGTGAGGGAATTAAAATGTGGTTATTTTAATACATGAGTTTCAGCCTTCTGGTTCATGATAGATGTATGAACAAAAGAAACAAAATATAGATAGATGCCTCTTTCACTTATTATATAACATTAAATTCCAGATCAATAATAATTTAAAGTTAAAAATGAAACTAGAAGGCTATTGGAGGAATATATAGGATAATTACATTTAATGTATATTTAGATTAAGGAGTCACTTTCTAAGCAGGGCCTGTAAGTTGAAATCATATTTTTTAAGCAAATAATTTAAGATATCATAATTATGAATTTTCCAAGTAAAAACAAATTATTAAAATGACTCAGAAAAATATCTAAATCATCAATTTTGCAAAGACATATTTTCTTAAAAATAAACAGATAAAATACCTAACATTCAATGGTGAAATGGACATGAACATATAGTTTATAGAAAAATAAAAAAAATTACCGATTAAAAATATAAAACTTTGCCAGTCATGATGGTTCATGACTGTAATCTGAACACTTTCAGAGGCTGAAACAGGAGGATTGGTTGAGTCCAGGACTTTGAGACCAGCCTGGGCAACATGATGAAACCCTGTCACTATAAAAAAAACCCACAAAAATTGGCCTGCTGTGGTAGTGTGTGCCTGTAGTCTTACCTCCAGAGGAGGCTGAGGTAGGAAGATGACCTGAGCCTGAAGCTGCAGTGAGCTGTGATCATGCTACTGCACTGCAGCCTGGGTATCAGAATGAGACCCTGTCTCAAAAAAAAAAAAAAAGTCCATAAAAATTCTTCAACTCCACACACATTACACCACAAAACAGTTGTCACCAATCACAGCAATAATCATAAGGTTAGTAATATGCAATGTCCTAAGTTTATGGAGAAATGATTATTCAAAAAGTGTTGATAAAATATGTATCCACATTTAAAATACACCTTAATTTCAATCCCAAAATTCTACTGGTGTTGACTTATTCTACAGACAGGCTGTGTCTGTACAGAAAAAGTAAGATAATTTGGACTGCATGGAAGACAAAAAAATAAATAAATAAAGAATAGAGATGATGTTAATGAACATTATGTAATAGCAAAAGACAGATATTTTTAAAAATCCATTAATAGGTACCAATTGAATAATCCAAGATAACTTCATAAAATTAGACAAAATAATACATAGTTATTTTGATTCCTTTTGAAGTGTAAGGTGGATCAGTATCAATGATATGAATGATCAGCTAGCTATGTAGATCTAAAAGGAAGAATAGAAGAGGGTATCTTTTTTATAGTATATGTTCCCTTTCTGTAAAAGTATAAATTTATAAATGAGTGCACATTACTCTTCATATATGAAGTATATTTGTGGAAGAATATTTAAAGCAAACTGTTAGCAGAGTTATTTTTTGGGAATATGTTACCATAAATCTGAAGTAAGAGAGAAACACTAACTAATTGTCTAATCTTTTGAATTGTCTGATGCATTTCCTTTTTAATAAAAGTAAATTGTCGATGGCTTCTTATGTTTAAGTAACAACTAAAAAATAAAAAAGGATATACAAAAACAAAACACATAATATATTTTAGTGTCTTAAAATAACTTAGTAGACACAGCCCCTTTTTTCCAAAAGAGTATATTTCCCATAGTTTAAAGGAAGAACACACTAATCAAATCAGGAAAGCCCAGGCCTTTCATATTTGACCTTTCGTACTATTGGTATTTATAAGCTCAAGCCAAACTTTATGGCAATTTATTTACAGAGAAATATAAGAACTCTGCTAGAATATAAGGATTCTGAATAGCAAATGCTCCTCTCCTAGATCCAGGATTAATTTCTTCTGTGATTTCAACTTTCATCCTTTACATTTTTATTTTAGTAAATTTTATGATATGTTGTCAATAGTGTTAGCATAACAGTTTAAGGTTTACTCTATTTATTTACATATAAGTGTCTCTCTTTATATATCACATATAGGAAATGGAAAAGTAATTTTCTCTCTGAATTGTATATACTGCTCTCTGTTTGTGAAAATGACTTGCCCTCTTCATAGCACAGAATTTAGACTAGATCTGTTATCATTCACCATGCATAATGTATTCTTTCCCGTCTCCATGCTATTTCTCCCGACTACAAGTGTTCAGACTTGTAATTAGTCAATCTTCTTCTTTTTTCTTCAATGGTATGGAGCCTTTATAAAGTTAATTAAAATATCTTAATAAGAAATCTCCTCGTTTATCTTTTTTGTTTGTGAACTCTGTATAGCTTTATGTCTTTCTTGATATTATTTCCAAAGTCATATTCATCTTTTCAAATATACTGTAATTATCTTGAGAGCAAAAGCAAGTTTCTTCTATTTAATTTACTTCACATGCCATTTAGTAAAATACTTTACCATTACGTTTTTAACAAAATTTTAAACACTTTTATTATATAATAAGGTAAGATTTGTAAGAATGTCATCACTGTCAAATTATTTTTTCATACCACTAAAATTACAAGTGATTATGAGGGAAGAGAGAGACCTTCTTATATTGTTTTATATTGTTTTATACTCAGAAAAGGAAAGAGAAGCGAAACTAAAGGCAGGTAGACCGGCGTCTGTGAACCAGATCAGGAACCAGGCTTGGGCCTGCCTGGTCTAAGCCTTGTAGTTAAAGATCGACCCCTGACATAACCGGTTACGTTATCTATAGATTCCAGACATTGTATGGAAGGACAGTATGAAACCTTCCGTTCTGTTCTGTTTCATTCTGACCACCGGTGCTCGCAGCCCCAGGCACATACCCCCCAGCTTGCTCAATCGATCATGACCCCCTCACGCGCATCCCCTTTGAGTTGTGAGCCCTTAAAAGGGACAGAAGTTAAGCACCTGACGAGCTCGGATTTTAAGACGCTAGCCTGCCCATGCTCCCAGCTGATTAAAGCCATTCCCTGCGCTATCTTGGTGTCTGAGGGGTTTTGTCTGAGGCTTGTTCTGCTACGATAAGACATTCTCACTGGTCAAATATGCATAGTAGAGTGCAGGACAATTCACTAGGTAGCCTTGCACCAACTCAGTTCTCCTCTCTTGTTTGTAGTACTCAAGAAATTGTAGAATGTGCCGGAATGCAAAATCCTGAGATGGGCTGTACTGGTGAGAACGACCTGGGATCTATTCTTCTTTCCCTTAGAAGCAGAATGTACCTCCAGGCTTTAACAGCATATCGTGTTGTTCCTGATGTATGTTACCCTTGGGTCTGCCCTTCATGATCCCTGAGCTGCAGTGCAAGTGGGGCACTCACAGTCAAGACTTCAACCACATTAAGCTGCTTTCCTCAACCTCGGGGGAGCAGCTCACAATAAATCCTAAGCCTCCGTTGTCCTTTGCTGTCTATTTATAAGTAATACATCCACTTTGTGTAATTTGTGTGCATTGGTGGTGTGTCTCACCAGACTCACACAAGTTTGTAATCAGTGCATAGTGAATCTACTTCATATATAAATAAACTATTTAAAATAAATTTATAATAACTCTTGCATAATAAAGTATAATTTACTTTTTCATGTATTTTCCTCCATTCTTTTTTCTATAAACATTTTAATGTATTTATAGTCATAATCTATATTTACTTGTATGTTTCTTTTACTTTACTAACAACTTCAACATATGCTTTACTAGATTACTTTAAAAAAGTCATAGAGGAATAATATTTGCATAACATTTTATTACTTACAGTATCTTACATCTATTAAAGCAAACATGTGTGTGCATGTTGGGCATTTAGGTTGGCCTCATTGTTTCCATGCCAATCTAGATTTTGTATAAACGTACATTCAATGAAGTTTTTTGATACATGGGGGTCTCTATAGACTAGATTTCAAACAGTGATAACAGTTTATCAAAATCGGTTACTTTCAAGATTATGAAACATTGGAACACACAATTGTTAATATGTGTGTTTCAAAAATCTCTATTGTATCTGTTTTTCTAAGAAATTACTGTTTACTTTCAGCAGTTTTTGACACTAAAACGTATTTTGTGTACTGCATGTCTCGAGATGAATTGGTGCCCCTAAAAAAGCAAAAGATGCCAGGGACAAGAGGAAAATTGTGAATATTAATTGTAAATAATGATTTTAAAAAGCGTATCTGGCTTAGAAGTAAAGATATTTTAATGAGCAATTAAGATGCTACATGAATAATAGTAGGTGAATGATCATAGCCTGAGTGGAATACAGAGAGAAGAGTTCCAAGACCTCAGCACAACCCACCATGCTCTCCCTCTGCCACCCAAGTCAGCATATGTGCTTCTGCTGATCATTGGGGAATTTGTGGGCAAACTGGCTCTTACTCCTCAGTGCCACCTACTGGACAAAAGATTGGTCGGGCAATTGTGTAACTGCTGGGGAATGAGATAAGCTTCCCGAGACCTCCATACTTGAAGCCCCACAGAAGAGAGTGAACCAACTCACATGCTCAGTACATTGCTACAATAATCCACATTAGAGAAGGACACTGTCCTAAAGCTACCTATAACCAAGGAGCTCATATATTACCTTGGCACTCTAAAGTCACCGAGAATTGAAGCCAAATGATCATACACAATAGACGTTACAGTCACACCCTCAAGGGGGGAGAATTATCTCACCCAAATGAAAATAAATTTAAAAATAACAAATGGCAGGTTTTCTAGATGATTAGGATCAATGCAAGAACTCTAACAGTACAAAACCCCAAAATATCTCAACACCCCAAAGATCACAGTAGCTCTCTAGCAATAAATCCTAACCAAAATGAAAATTCTGAAATGACAGACAAATAAGTCAAAATATGGATTGTAAGAAAGCTCAGTGAAATCAAAGAGAAAGTTGAAAACCAACAGAAAGAAACCAGGAAAACAATTCAGGATATGAATGAAAAAAATTGCTTAAGAGATGGATATTTAAAAAAATACAGAACTTCTAGGAATAACAAATTCATTGAAGGAATCACAAAATGTGAAAGCTTTAACAGTAGACTAAATCAAGCAGAAGAAAGAATTTTAGATATTGAAGACCAGTCCTTAAAATTAACCTAGTCAGGCAAAAATAAATAAATAATAAAATAAAAAAATAACAAAGCCCTCAAGAAATATGGGATTATGTAAAGTGGCCAGACATATTAATTACACATTCTTGAGGAAGAAGGAGACATAAAATATTAGAAAATGTATTTTACACAACAATTCAGGAAAAGTTCCCTGGTTAGAGAGAGAATTAGACATTCAGACACTAGAAGCTTCAAAGACCACCTGGCAGATTGTCTGCAAGACTAACCTCATCAAAGCATATAGCCATCAGTTTATCCAACATCAAAGAGAAGGAAAAAATCCTAAAAGTATCTGGAGAAAAGTGTCTAATCATTTATAAAGGAAGTTCCATCAGACTTACAGCCTAGACTGTAAGTAGGTATGTTACAAGTCAGAAGAGATTGCCATACTATCTTCAGCCTTCTTAAACAAAAAACATGCCAGCCAATGATTTCATATCTGGGCAAACTAAGCTTTATAGAGGAAGAAGAAACTAAGTCATTCCCAGAGAAGCAAAAGCTAAAGAAATGTGTCACCACTAGGCTAATCCTACAAGAAATGCACAAAGGAATTTTAAATGTGGAAATGGAAAGGTGATATTTGCCATTATAAAAGTACACGTTAGTTCAAAGCTCATAAATCCTATAAAGCAATTACACAATTGAGACTACAAAGCAGCATTATGACAGGAACAAAAGTTCAAATATCAATGTTAACCTAGAACGTTAATGGCCTAAATGCTTCACTTAAAACATACGAACAGCCAAATTGGGTTAAGAAAACAAACAAACAAGCAAAACATGTTCTAAACATTTGTTGGCTATAGGAGACTCACCTAATGGTTAAAGACACCTACAGATTCAAAGTAAAGGGGTGGAAAAAGGTACACTACACGATGGAAAACAAAAATTTATATCAGATAAAACAGACTTTAAATCAATAATAGTAAAATTTAGACAAAGAAGGTCATTATATAATGATAAAGTGTTCAATTCAATAAGAAAATATAACTGTCCTCAATATATATGCACCCAGACTTATAAAACAAACACTTCTAGACTTAAAAAAAGAGAAACAGTAATAAAATAATAGTGAGGAACTTCAACACCATACCGGTAGCACTAGACATCATTGAAGCAGAAAATCAACAAAGAATTTCTGGATTTAAACTGGAATCTAGACCAAACAGACCTAATAGACATTTACAGATATCTATCAAACACTTGCAGAATATACACTTTTCTCATCTGCACATGGAACATTCTTCAAAATAGACCATATGCTTGGCCATAAATTAAGTCTCAGTGAAGTTAAAAATAATTAAAATAATATCAAATATCTTTCAGACCAAAGTGGCATAAAATTAGAGATCAATACTAAGAGGAGCTTTCAAAACTTTACTAATACATGGAAACTAAACAACTTGATCCTGGATGATCTTTGGAGAAATAGAAATTAAGGCAGAAACAAAATCGAAACAAGAAAAATGGAAATGAAGCATTTCAAAATTGTGGGATACAGCCAAAGAAGTGCTAAGAGAAAAAAGTTTAAAGAATTAAATGTCTAAATTAAACAGATGGAAAGATCTCAAATTAACAACCTAACATTACATCTCAGGAAACTGGAAAAACAAGAACAAACCAAACCCAAAGCTAATAGGAGATAAGAAATAACAAATACCTGAGTAGAAGTAAATGAGAATGAAACCACAACAAAAATGATACAAAGGATCAATGAAGCAAAAAGTTGACTCTAAGAAAACATAAACAAAATTGATAGAGTGATAGCTAGATCAACCAAGAAAAAATAGAGGATATGTAAATAAACAAAATCAGAAAGGATAAAGGTGGTGTTATAACCAATACCACAGAAATACCAAAGATCATCAGAGATTATCATGAGCATCTTTATGTGCAGAAACTAGAAGATCTAGAGAAAATGGAAAATTCCTGGAGACATACACCTTTCCAAGATTGAACCAGGAGGCAACTGAAATCTTGACCAGACCAATAGCAAGGAATGAAATTGAATAAGTTCTTTTATAAAAATCTCCCAAGCATAAAAAGCCCAGGACCTGATGGATTCACAGGCAAATGTCACTATACACACAAAGGAGAGCTGGTACAAATCTTTCTGAAATCATTCCAAAAAACTGAGGAGAAGAGATTTCTATACAACTCATTCTACAAAATCAATTCATCATGATGCCAAAATCAGTCAAGGACACAACAACAAAATAAAACTATAAGGTTGTATTTCTGATTAACATAGATACAAATGTCCTCAACAAAATACTAGCAAACTAAAATAAATAGCACATCAAAAAGATAATGCATCATGATCAAATGGGGTTTATTCCAGAAATGCAAGGATGAGTTAACATACATGAATCAATAAGTGTGATTCACCACATAAACGTAACTTAAAATAAAAACTATATGGTTATCTCAATGCAGAAAAAGCATTCAATAAAATCCAATATTTCTTCATGATAAAATGCTCAACAAATTAGATGTTGAGGAACATACCTCAAAATAATAAAAGGTGTATAGAGCACACTCACAGCCAACATCAGATTGGATATAGAAAAGTTGAACGCCTTTTGCCTAAGAACTGGAACAATACAAGAATGCCCAGTCTTATCAGTCTTGTTCAACGTAGTGCTGGAAATCCTAACCGAGTAACCAGGTAGGAAAAACAAATGCAAGGCATCCAAATTAGAAAAGAGGAAGTCAAATTATCTTTATTTCCCGATTACATGATCTTATAGCTAGAAAATCGTAAGACTTCTCTGAAAAACTACTAGATTTGACAAATGACTTCATTACGGTTTCAGGATGCAAAATCAACATAAACAATCAGTAGAATTTCTATACACCAATAACACTTAAGCTGAGAATTAACTCAAAAATACAATCACATTGACAATAGCTACAAAAAAAATTAAACTACCTAGGAATATATTTAACCAAGGAGGTGAAAAATCTGTACAAGGAGAACTACAAAACACTGATGAAATAAATCAGATATGACACAAACAAATGGAAAATTATTCCATGCTCATCGATTAAAATAATCAATATTGTTAAAATAACCACACTACCCAAAGAAATATATAGGTTCAATGCAATTTCTATAAATTTTCCAATATTATTTTTCACAGATTTAGAAAAAAAAAATCCTAAGATTAATAAGGAACCAAAAGAGAGCCTTAATAGTCAAAGCAATCCTAAGCAAAAATAACAAAGCTAGAGGCGTCACATTACTTGACCTCAAATTACACTACAAGGCAATAGTAATCAAAATAGCATGGTGCTTGTACAAAGTAGACACATAGATCAATCAAACAGAATAGAGAACCCAGAAATAATATCACATACCTACAACCAACCAATCTTTGATAAAGTCAGCAAAAATATATAATGAGGAAAGAACACCCTATTTTAAAATGATGCTGGAAAAATTGGTTAGCCCTATACAAAAGAATGAATCTAGATCCCTATATTTTACCATATACAAAAATTAACTCAAGATATATTAAATACTTAAATGTAAATACTGAAGCTCTAAAAATTGTAGAATAAAATCTAAGAAAAACTCTTCTGGACATTGGCCTAGGCAAAGAATTTATGGCTAATACTGTAAAATCATGTGCAATAAAACCAAAAATGGACAAATAGAGCTAAATCAAACTATAACAAATCTTCTACATAGCAAACAAAATAATCAACACAATAAACAAACAGCTTACCAAAAAGGAGAAAATATTTGCAAACTATGAATCTGACAAAGAGCCAATACCCAAACTCAACAAGAAATGCAAAAACTCAACAACAAAACAACAAATAACTCCATTAAAAAGTAAGAAAAGGACATGAACAGATATTTCTCAAAAGAATACATGCAAATGGCTGACAAACGAATTTAAAAATATTCATTATTACTAAATCATCAGAGAAATGCTAATTAAAACTACAGTGAGATACAATCTCATACCAATCAAAATATCCATTATTAAAAAGTCAAAAAGGCAACAGATGTTGGTGAAGATGCAGAAGAAAAGGGAAAGAATGCTAATGCACTGTTGATGGGAAGCAAATTAGTATAACCTCTATGGAAAGCAGTATGGAGATTTCTCTAATAACTGAAAATATAACTACCATTAGACCCAGCGACTCCACCACTAGATATCTACCCAAAGAAAAATAATCATGCTATCAAAAAGACACCTGCACTACTATGTTTATTGCAGCACTATTCACAATAGCAAAATCATTGAATTACCTAGGTGTCCATCAGTGGATGATTGGATGAGGAAAATGTGCTATATATACACCATAGAATACTACATGGCCAAAAAAAAAGGAATGGCATCATGTCTATTGCAGCTACATGATGGAGCTGGAGGCCATTATCTTAAATGAACTAAATCAGAAAGAGAAAATTAAACACTGCATGTTCTCACTTATAAGTGGGAGCTAAACAATGGTTACACATGGGCATACAGAGGGAAGTAATAGACACTGGGAATTCTAAAACTGGGAAGAATGAGAGGGGGCTAAGGGTTATAAAATTACTGATTAAGTACAATGTTTCCTATTTGGGTGATGGATACACTAGAAATCCAAACCTCACCATTATGCAATATATCCATGTAACAAATCTGTCTTGCTCCCTCCCCTTCATATATATGTGCTTGCTATCTCTCTCTCTCTCTATGTATATATATATATGCACACACACGCGTACATATATATGTATATACATACAAAAAAGTTTATATATATGTAACACATATACATATATAATGCTATGTAGATGTATTAATGCATTCATATATATAATGCTATACACAATAAATGCTATGTAGGAATCATTACTGTGGATTTTTGTTTTCTTTTATTTTCTTCATATCTCCCCAGTATTTTTTGTTTTGTTTTGTTTTTACATTTTTTTTTTTTTTTTTTTGAGACAGAGTTTTGCTCTTCTTGCCTAGGCTGGAGTGCAATGGCATGATCTTGGCTCACTGCAACCTCCGCTCCCTAGGTTCAAGCAATTCTCCTGCCTCAGCCTCCTGAGTACCTGAGGTTACAGGTGCTCACCACGATGCCTGGCTAATCTTTTGTATTGTTAGTAGAGATGGGATTTCACCATGTTTTCCAGGCTGGTCTCGAACTCCAGACCTCAGGTGATCCACCCGCCTTGGCCTCCCGAAGTGCTGGGATTACAGGTGTGAGGTACCATGCCCGGCCAGCTCTCCAGTTGATGGATGTCGTGTTCATATTCTCTTAAACTCTGCTCTTTCAATCTTCTTAAAATACGAAAGAAATCTCAACTCAAGGACTGACCTATTTCGTCACAAACCAAAGGTTTCAAGATGTTAATCTAAAGCTTCCTGGATAGCTATATGGGCTAATAATGTACTTCAAATTGTCTTTACTATTTAAACTCTAACACAAATCCTTGGCTGTTTCACATAATTATTTATTTTTTCTTTGTGCTACATAATTTATTAAAGAGAAGCCAAAATAATAATTATTTCAGCAAACAGCTGGATATAACTTTGTCGTTCAGATATGCTACATATATCTTCAAAGGCAGTGCCTGGTGACAAAAAACGTAAATACTTAAACTCAGGCTTCTTCAACTTTTCCAATTGTTTAGGTATCTGACTATGCCTTTTTTGTTGTTGTTTGATAATAGATGTGTTTTATGTTCCAAGGCAGTTGTTTGAAAAGTAATTACTGTATAAAGGTGTTAAGGTAGAAATGCCAAAGTAATATAGAATTTTATAATAGAGTATTAAAATATTTTCAAACAATTCATTTTCATTACAATTATAATCTAATCAAGTCCTACAATTAATGCTATATTTGTGCTTTATAAGTTTTAATCCTTTTGACGTTGTTGGTAATTCTAAGATAGGTATGTCATTTCTTTCATTTTCTTGGCATGAATACTGAGGCTTGAAATGTTAACTGAGAAAGAACAATGGCTGATAAATGTTGGAACTAGAATTTCCCCAAACTCTTGCTTTTAACATGTATTAAACCTCTATTCTAGATACAATTTTAGCACTTTTTTTCTAATGAATTTTTATTTTGCTTAATTTGTCTAGGAAATGGTAATGTATTATTTATATTCGGTTAATATGTTATTATAATATTATTTAAAGTTATGTATTGTGGGAGTATATTAAAATAAGTTTATTATAAGATTTGTCTTTTTATGATTTTTCTTCTATTAACTGTTAGCAATAGGTATTATTTATAACAGTGGTTTTCTAGGAGTACTAGAAAAATAATGTAATATACTCAAAAGAGTGTTAAAGAGACTTAAATTACCAGTAGGTAGGATCAGAAGATGAAAAAGTTCACTTATTGAACTTTTCCCATGCCAGGCTCTGCTCTAGCACCAGGTATATATAATACATACAGTAAAGCACAAGACAGTCAAGGTCTTGGCCTTCAGCCTACAATTGAGATTGAGAATATGAAGTATGCCAGAAAGCGAATAAAGAAGTAATATAATTTAATATTTGATAAGAGTGTTAAGAAAATTAAGTTTGGAGAGGAGCTGTTTCAAATAGGATACACAGAGAATATTTCTTTGAGGAGCTGGTAAAGATAAAGATGGGACAGTAAGAAGAGAGAAGATCAATTTTGTCTTATCAGTCTTCTTAATTTTATCCATTCCAGGAAATATGAAATGGTACTGCATTCTGGCTTTAATTTGCATTTCCTTAGTAACTAAGGATGTAGAGTGCCTGTTTATGTGCTTATGATCATTTCAATATCTAATTGTTTGAGTGGTTGCTTAAGTATTTGAACCACCTTTAAAGTATTGCTTTTGGTGATGGGAGTTTTATTTGTTTTGTTTTCTGGTCTTTTAATTATTGGAGATGCAAGAGTTCATTATATGTTGCCATGTACAAATATTTCAAATATTCTCTCCTATTTTTTTGTATTTTGTGTTCATTTTCTGAATCAATTTTTCAGAAAATAATTTAATTTTGATTATGCTTAATTTACTTTTATTTTTCCTTTTGGTGATTAATGCATATTGGGTCTTGTCCAAAAAATTATTTGCTTGGCAAAACTATTGAAGGTAGTCTACTAAATTGTTGTCAAGAAAATTTACAGTTTCATTTTTTGCATTTAGCTTTCTGCCCCATCTCAGATTGATTTTTGTGTATGATACGAGGTGAGTTTAAAATAAATATATTTTAATGTGAGATATTCAATTTCTCTAGAACTATTTATTGAAAAAAAAAGAAACCCTTTCTCTTTGTAATTGAAAAAGCCTTGGTCAAAAATCAATTGACTATGTGATAGCTAAAAAAAACTTGATCTCATAGAGGTAAAAAGTAGAAAAGAGGATATTAGAGTCTGGAAAAGGTAGTGGGAAGGGCAGGATAATGAGAGCTTGTTAAAGGATACAAAATTGTAGCTAGATACGTAGAATAAGTTCTAGTGTTCTATACAACTATGGGATGACTAAAGTTGAAAATATATAGCTTCAAATAGCTAGTAGGAGGATATTGAACATTCCCAACTCAATGATATGGTGTCTGAGATTATGGATATGCTAATTACCCTCATCTGATCACTACACACTATGTGTATCAAAACACTATTATGCACTTGTTGTATTAATACATTCTCATGCTGCTATAAAGAACTACCCACGACTGGGTAATGCATAAAGGAAAGAGGTTTAATTGACTCACAGTTATGCATGGCTGGGAGGCCTCAGGAAGCTTACAATTATGGTGGAAGGGGAAGCAAACACGTCCTTCTTAAATGATGGCAGGAAGGAGACGTGGTGAGGAAAGAGGGAAAAGCCCCTTATAAAACCATCAGATCTTATGAAAACTCCCTCACTATCATAAGAATAGCAGCATGGGTTAGCTGTCCCCATGATTCAGTTACCTCCAACTCGGTGCCTCCCACAAAACATGGGGATTATGGGAACTACAACTCAAGATGAGATTTGGGTGGGAACAAAGCCAAACCATATTTCTCCATCCTGGTGCCTCCCAAATCTCATGTCTTCACATTTCAAAACACAATCATGCCTTCCCAACAACCCCCCCTAATTCTTAACTCATTCCAGCATTAACCTAAACAAGTCCAAAGTCTCATCTAAGACAAGGCAAGTCCCTTTCACCTAAGGGTAAAATCACAAGCAATTGAGTTACTCCATAGATACAAGGGATCATTCCAAGCATTGGGTAAACAACCATTCCAAATGAGAGAAATTGGCCAAAGGGGCTGCAGGCCCCATGCAAGTCTGAAATCAAATAGGGCAGTCATTAAACCTTACAGTTCCAAAATGATCTTCTTTTACTCCATGCCTCACATTCAGGGCATGCTGCTGAAAGAGGTGGGCTCCCACAGCTTTGAGCAGTTCCACCCCTGTGGCTTTGCAGAGCACAGTCTACCTCCTGACTGCTTTCACAGGCTGCCATTGAGTGTCTGCAGCTTTTCCAGGTGCATAGCGCAAGCTGTCTGTGGATCTACCATTCTGGGGTCTGGAGGATGGTGGCCCTCTTCTCACAGCTCCACTAGGCAGTACCCCAGTGGGGACACTGTGTGTGGGGGTTCCAACCCATCTTTCCCTTCTGCATTGCCCTAGTAGAGGTTCTTCATGAGGGCTGCACCCCATAGCAAATTTCTGCTTGGACATTCAGGTGCTTCCATACATCCTGTGAAATCTAGGTGGAGGTTCCCAAACCTCAATTCTTGACTTCTGTGCACCTGCAGGCCCGACACCACATGTAAAGTGACAAGGTTTGGGGCTTGCACCATCTGAAGCAACAGCCCAAATGCTACATTTGTCTCTTTTAGCCATGGCTGGAATGCAGGGCACAAAGTCCTGAGACTGAACAAAAATCAAGGTCTTGGCACATAAAACCATTTTTCCCTCCTAGGTCTCCAGGCCTGTGATGGGGGCGGGGGGGGGCGGTGGGCCTGCTGTGAAGACCTCTGACATGCCCTGGAGGCATTTTTTACTTTGTTTTGGTGATTAACATTTGGCTCCTTGTTACTTATGCAAATTTCTGTAGCTGGCTTGTCTCCACAGAAAATGGATTTTTCTTTTCTATTGTATCATCCGGCTGCAATTTTTTTGAAACTTTTATGCTCTGCTTCGCTTCCAATTCTAAGCTTTATCTTTGTGGATACATAACACTGAATGCTTTTAACAGCATCCAAGTCACATCTTGAACACTTTGCCATCTAGAAATTTCTCCCACCAGATAACCTAACACATCACTCTAAAGTTCAAAGTTCCACAGATCTCTGAGACAGTGGCAAAATGCTGCCAGTCTCTGTTGAAACATAGCAATGGTCAACTTTATTCCAGTTACCAAGTCCTTCATCTCCATTCGAGTCCACCTCAGTCTGGACTTCATTGTACATATCACTATCAGCATTTTGGTGAAAACCATTCAAGTCTCTAGGATATTCCAAACTTTCTGATATCTTCCTGTCTTCTTCGGAGCCTTTGAAACTGTTCCAACCTCTGCCTGTTACCCAATTCCAAAGTTGCTTCCACATTTTCAGGTACCTTTACAGCAGTGCCCCACTACCTGGTACCAATTTAGTGTATTAGGGCCTTCTCATCCTGCTATAAAGAACTTCCTGAAACTGGGTAATTTATGAAGGAAATAGGTTTAATTGGCTCATTCTTCTAAAGAGGTTTAATTGACTCACAGCAGAAGAGAAAGAAAACATGTCCATCTTCAAATGATGGCAGGAAGGAGATGTGGTGAGGAAAGAGGGAAAAGCCCCTTATAAAAACATTGGATCTCATGAGAACTCACTCACTATCACAAGAACAGCAGCGTATGGGTAACTGCCCCCATGATTCAATTGCCTCCCACTGGGTCCCTCCTACAAAACATGGGGATTATGAGGACTACAATTCAAGATGAGATTTGGATGGAAAGAAGACAAACCACATGCCCTATGAATATGTACAATTATTTGTCAATTTAAAAATAAAATTAAAATACAAAAAAGTCAATTGCTATATTCTGTTCCATTGATATATAGTTGATTCTCATATTCATAATACATTCTATGAAGTTGCTGTGAACACTGAATTGTTGAACACTGAACTGAACTACTGATATTAAGGGATATATAGGGTTAAGTTCTTGAGAGCCTCTGGTCACAATGATTTCTCAATGAATTAATAAATAACTTTGTTATATGTTTGTTTCTGTTTTAGAAGACATTATTTGATATACATTGTTGATTCATTAACACTGAACTCACAGTCAATAATACTAGACATTATACCCTAATGAACCTTATCTAACATATGCATTTTCTCCATAAAGCCCATGCCACCCTACATGGCTTTAGGAACACTAGATAACACTTCAACACAATGTTTGGGGACACTTTTAAACTGTAGAATTACCAACAAAAACATAAAAATGTGAAAAACATGGCACTAAGTAGACCTCAAAATGAATACTTGTTTATGGTGTGAGAAGTGAAACAAGAAAGCAGAGCATGACCACACTGGACTGTAACTGAAAAAGTAAACATGCGGTGACTCAAATGTTTTACCAATTTGTGCACATCTGTGAATGCACAGTGGGTATTGATTTTAGGGTTACAGAAAAATTTTAGTGGGTAGGTGAGAATTTGAAAATATAAACTACTCCCAAAGCCCAGGCTGTTTCCCAAACTCACTCCTGGGGAAATTAGGGGTAACACCCTGTCCTACCTGGCTCTCAGCCTCCCAGGTGGACTAGGGTACTTCACAACCTAAAAGAATGAGCCATCTTAGTCCAGAAAGATAACTTAGTCCAGAAAGATAATTGCAAACGTTTCTAAGAGGCCCAGAAGCCTACTCTGGGAGGCAAGTACTTGCCCCTTGTTTAAAATACAGTGGATTTAATCATCTGTTTATATACTTCAAGTTTGTTTTTTTTAAATCATACTTTAAGTTCTAGGGTACATGTGCACAAGGTGCAGATTTGTTACATATGTACACATGTGCCATGTTGGTGTGCTGCACCTGTTAACTCGTCATTTACATTAGGTATATCTCCTAATGCTATCCCTCCTCCCTCCCCCCACTCCATGACAGGCCCCAGTGTGTGATGTTCCCCACCCTGTGTCCAAGTGTTCTCATTGTTCAATTCTCACCTATGAGTGAGAACATGCGGTGTTTGGTTTTCTGTCTTTGCAATAGTTTGCTCAGAATGATGGTTTCCAACTTCATCCCTGTCCCCACAAAGGACATGAACTCATCCCTTTTTTATGGCTTCATAGTATTCCATTGTGTATATGTGTCACATTTTCTTAATTCAGTCTATCATTGATGGACATTTGGGTTGGTTCCAACGATTTGCTATTGTGAATAGTGCCACAATAAACATACATGTGCATAGTCTTTTTAGCAGCATGATTTATAATACTTTGGGGATATGCCCAGCAATGGGATGGTTGGATCAAATGGTATTTCTAGTTCTAGATCCTTGAGGAATCGCCACACTGTCTTTCACAATGGTTTAACTAGTTTACAGTCCCACCAACATTGTAAAGGTGTTCCTATTTCTCCACATCTTCTCCAGAACCTGTTGTTTCCTGACTTTTTAATGATCACCATTCTAACTGGTGTGAGATGGTATCTCATTATGGTTTTGATTTGCATTTCTCTGATGGTCAGTGATGATGAGCATTTTTTTCATGTGTCTGTTGGCTGCATAAATGTCTTCTTTTGAGAAGTGTCTATTTATGTCTTTTACTCACTTTTTCATGGGGTTGTTTGATTTTTTTTTTTTGTAAATTTGTTTAAGTTATTTGTAGATTCTGGATATTAGCCCTTTGTCAGATGGGTAGATTGCAAAACTTCTCTCCCATTCTGTATAGGTTGCCTATTCACTCTGATGGTAGTTTCTTTTGCTGTGCAGAAACTCTTTAGTTGAATTAGATCCCATTTGTCAATTTTGGCTTTTGTTGCCATTGCTTTTGGTGTTTTAGTCATGAAGTCCTTAACCATGACTATATCTGGAATGGTATTGCCTAGGTTTTCTTCTAGGGTTTTTAAGGTTTTAGGTCTAACATTTCAGTCTTTAATCCATCTTGAATTAATTTTTGTACAAGTGTAAAGAAGGGATCCAGTTTCAGCTTTCTACATATGATTAGCCAGTTTTCCCAGCACCATTTATTAAATAGGGAATCCTTTCCCCATTTCTTGTTTTTATCAAGTTTATCAAAGATCAGATGGTTGTAGATATGGGATATTATTTCCAGGGGCTATACTCTGTTCCAGTGGTCTATATCTCTGTTTTGGTACCAGTATCATGCTGTTTTGGTTACTGTAGCTTTGTAGTATAGTTTGAAGTCAGGTAGCGTGATGCCTCCAGCTTTGTTCTTTTGCTTAGGATTGTATTGGCAATGCAGGCTCTTTTTTGGTTACATATGAACTTTACAGTATTTTTTCCGATTCTGAGAAGAAAGTCATTGGTTGCTTGATGAAGATGGCATTGATTCTCTAAATTACCTTGGGCAGTATGGCCATTTTCACAACATTGATTTTTCCTATCCATGAGCATGGAATGTTCTTCCAATTGTTTGTGTCCTCTTATTTCCTTGAGCAGTGGTTTGTAGTTCTCCTTGAAGAGATCCTTCACATCCCTTGTAAGTTGGATTCCTAGGTATTTTAGTCTCTTTGAAGCAACTATGAATGGGAGTTCACTCATGTTTTGGCTCTCTGTCTGCTACTGGTGTATAGGAATGCTTGTGATTTTTGCACATTGACTTTGTATCCTGAGACTTTGCTGAAGTTGCGTATCAGCTTAAGGAGATTTGGGGCTGAGATAATGGGGTTTTCTAAATATACAATCATGTTGTCTGCAAACAGGGACAATTTGACTTCCTCTTTTCCTAATTGAATACCCTTTATTTCTTTCTCTTGCCTGATTGTCCTGGCCAGAACTTCCAACACTATGTTGACTAGGAGTGGTGAGAGAGGTCATCCCTGTGTTGTGCCAGTTTTCAAAGGGAATGCTTCCAGTTTTTGCCCATTTGGTATGATATTGGCTATGGTTTTGTCATAAATATTTCTTATTATTTTGAGATACATTCCATCAATACCTAGTTTATTGAGAGTTTTTAGCATGAAGCACTGTTGAATTTTGTAGAAGGACTTTTCTGCATCTATTGAGATAATTATATGGTTTTTGCCTTTGGTTTTGTTTATATGATGGATTACGTTTATTGATTTGCATATGTTGAACCAGCCTTGCATCCCAGGAATGAAGACAACTTGATCGTTGTGGATAAACTTTTTGATGTGCTGCTGGATTCATATCAAAAAAAAAAAAAAAAAAAAAAAAAGTTTGCCAGTATGTTATTGAGGATTTTTGCATCAATGTTCATCAGGGATATTGGTCTAAAATTCTCTTTTTTTTGTTGTGTCTTTGCCAGGCTTTGGTATCAGGATGATGTTGGCCTTATAAAATGAATTAGGGAGGATTCCCTCTTTTTCTATTGATTGGAATAGTTTCAGAAGGAACAGTACCAGCTCCTCTTTGTACCTCTGGTAGAATTCGACTGTGAATTTGTCTGGTCCTGGACATTTTTTGTTTGGTAGGCTATTAATTATTGCCTGAATTTCAGAACCTGTTATTGGTCTATTCAGATATTCAACTTCTTCCTGGTTTAGTCTTGGGAGGGTGTACGTGTCCAGGAATTTATCCATTTCTTCTAAATTTTCTAGTTTATTTGCATAGAGGTGTTTATAGTACTATCTTATGGTACTTTGTATCTCTGTGGGATCGGTGGTGATATCCCCTTTAACATTTTTTTTTTTTTTTATTGTGTCTATTTGAGTCTTCTCTCTTTCCCTCTTTATTAGTCTATCAATTTGTTGATCTTTTCAAAAAACCATCTCCTGGATTCATTGATTTTTTTGAAGTGTTTTTTTGTGTCTCTATCTCCCTCAGTTCTGCTCTGATCTTAGTTATTTCTTGCCTTCTGCTGGCTTTTGAATGTGTTTGCTCTTGCTTCTCTGGTTCTTTTAATTGTGCTGTTAGGGTGTCAATTTTACATCTTTTGTGCTTTCTCTTGTGGGAATTTAGTGCTACAAATTTCCCTTTACACACTGCTTTAAATGTGTCCCAGAGATTCTGGTACGCTGTATCTTTGTTCTTATTGGTTTCAAAGAACATCATTATTTCTGCCTTCATTTCATTATGTACCCAGTAGTTACTCAGGAGCAGATTGTTCAGTTTCCATGTAGTTGAGCGGTTTTGAGTGAGTTTCCTAATCCTGAGTTCTAGTTTGATTGCACTGTGGTCTGAGAGACAGTTTGTTATAATGTCTGTTCTTTTACATTTGCTGAGGAGTGCTTTACTTCCAACTATGTGGTCAATTTTGGAATAAGTGTGATGTGATGATGAGAAGAATGTATATTCTGTTGATTTGGGGTGGAGAGTTCTGTAGATGTCTATTAGGTCCACTTGGTGCAGAGCTGAGTTCAATTCCTGGATATCCTTGTTAACTTTCTGTCTCAATCTGTCTAATGTTGACAGTGGGATATTAACATCTCCCATTATAATTGTGTAGGAGTCTAAGTCTCTTTGTAGGTCACTAAGGACTTGCTTTATGAATCTGGGTGCTCCTGTATTGGGTACATATATATTTAGGATAGTTAGCTCTTCTTGTTGAATTGCTCCCTTTACCATTATGTAATGGCCTTCTTTGTCTCTTTTCATTTTTGTTGTTTTAAAGTCTGTTTTATAAGAGACTAGGATTGTAACCCCTGCTTTTTTTCTGTTCTCCATTTGCTTGGTAGATCTTCCTCCATTCCTTTATTTTGAGTCTATATGTGTCTCCGCATGTGAGATGGGTCTCCTGAATATAGTACACTGATGGGTCTTGAATCTTTATCCAATTTGCCAGTCTGTGTCTTTTTATTGTCACTTTTAGCCCATTTACATTTAAGGTTAATATTGTTATGTGTGAATTTGATCCTGTCATTATGATGTCAGCTGGTTATTTTGCTCATTAATTGATGCAGTTTCTTCCTAGCATTGATGGTCTTTACAATTTGGCATGTTTTTTCAGTGGTTGGCATCAGCTGTTCCTTTCCATGTTTAGTGCTTCCTTCAGGAGTTCTTGTAAGGCAGGCCTGGTGGTGACAAAATCTCTCAATATTTGTTTGTCTGTAAAGGATTTTATTTCTCCTTCACTTATGAAGCTTAGTTTGGCTGGATATGAAATTCTAGGTTGAAAATTCTTTTCTTTAAAGATGTTGAGTATTGTCCTCCACTCTCTTCTGACTTGTAGAGTTTCTGCTGAGAGATCTGCTGTTAGTCTGATTGGCTTCCCTTTGTGTGTAACCTGACCTTTCTCTCTGATTGCCCTTAGCATTTTTTCCTTCATTTCAACTTTGGTGAATCTGACAAGGATGTGTCTTGGAGTTGCTCTTCTCGAGGAGTATCTTTGTGGCATTCTCCATATTTCCTGAATGTGAATGTTGGCCTACCTCACTAGGTTTGGGAAGTTCTCCTGGATTGTAACCTGAAGAGTGTTTTCCAACTTGGTTCCATTCTCTCCATCACTTTCAGGTACACCAATCACATGTAGATTTGGTCTTGTCACATAGTCCCTTATTTCTTGGAGGCTTTGTTCATTTCTTTTTACTCCTTTTTCTCTAAACTTCTCTTCTCACTTCATTTCATTCATTTGATCTTCAAATACTAATACCCTTCCTTCCACTTGATCAAATTGGCTACTGAAGGTTGTGTATGCATCACGCAGTTCTCATGTCATGGTTTTTTGCTCCATCAGGTCATTTAAGGATTTCTTTACACTGTTTATTCCAGTTAGCAATTTGTCTAATCTTTTTTCAAGGTTTTTAGCTTCTTCGTGATGGGTTCGAACATCCTCCTTTAGTTTGGAGAAGTTTGTTATTACCGATCATCTGAAGCCTTCTTTTCTCAACTCTTCAAATTTGTTCTCCATTCAGCTTTGTTCCATTGCTGGTGAGGAGTTGCGTTCCTTTGGAGGAGAAGAAGTGCTCTGATTTTTAGAATTTTCAGCTTTTCTGCTCTGGTTTCTCCCCATCTTTGTGGTTTTATCTACCTTTGGTGTTTGATGATGGTGACATACAGATGGGGTTTTGGTGTGGATGTCCATTCTGTTTGTTAGCTTTCCTTCCAACAGTCAGGACCCTCAGCTGCAGGTCTGTTGGAGTTTGCTGGAGGTCCATGCCAGACCCTGATTGTCTGGGTGTCACCAGCGGAGGCTGCAGAACAGCAAATATTGCAGAATAGCAAATGTTGCTGTCTGATCCTTCTTCTGGAAGATTAGTGTCAGAGGGGGACCCAGCCATCTGAGGTGTCAGTCGGTCCCTACTGGGAGGTGTCTCCCAGTTAGGCTGCTCAGGGGTCAGGGACCCACTTGAGGAGGCAGTCTGTTTGTTCTGAGATCTCAAACTCCACGCTTAGAGAAGCACTACTCTTTCAAAACTCTCAGACAGGGACGTTTAAGTCTGCAGAAGTTTCTGCTGCCTTTTGTTCAGCTATGCCCTTCCCCCAGAGGTGGAGTCTATAGAGGCAGGAAGGCCTCCTTGAGCTGTGGTGGGCTCCACCCAGTTTGAGCTTCCCAACTGCTTTGTTTACCTATTCAAGCCTCAGCAATGGTGAACACCCCTCTCCCAGCCTCACTGCTGCCTTGCAGTTCAATCTCAGACTGCTGTGCTAGCAGTGAGGGAGGCTCCGTGGGCATGGGACCCTCAGAGCCAGGCACGGGATATAATCTCCTGGTGTGCCATTTGCTAAGGTCATTGGAAAAGCACAGTATTAGAGTGGGAGTGTCCCGATTTTCCAGTACCATCTGTCATGACTTCACTTTGCTAGGAAAGGGAATTCCCCAACCCCTTGTGCTTCCTGGGTGAGGCAATGCCCCACCCTGCTCCATGGGTTGCATCTACTGTCTGACAAGCCCCAGTGAAATGAACCCAGTACTTCAGTTGGAAATGCAGAAGTTACCTGTCTTCTGCATCGCTCACGGTGGGAGCTGCAGACTGGAGCTGTTCCTATTCAGCCATCTTGGAACCTCCCTATATACTTTAAGTTTTAATAGCAGTCATAATTAAAACTGGCAAATATATTTCCCAAAATGAAGTAATCAGCTAAATTAATTACACAACATTAATTTGTGATCCTGTACTATATTTAATGATTTTGTTTTTCTAAATTTAATCTTGTCTGGTATTAAGATCATGATCTTTTGCTTTTTTGCTTGTTTGCATCTGTCTCATAAATCTTAGCCTATCATTTCACGTATTTATTTATTTCCAGATTAATTACTTATAGATGTGCCATTCACAGCCCAACTTGAGGCTTTGTATTATGAAAGACAGTGTAGCTTATTGGTTAAGAATATTGATTTTGATTATAAATGCACTGTGTCACTACATTTTTAGTTTTTACCAAAAACATTTTTGTTGTAAAGATCAATTTCAAATTGAGAGTAAATTCAATTTTGCACAGTATCATTTCCATAATTTCAAACATTACAAGGTTATTATGTTAAAATGTGTTGTTTATCTGAAGTATACTAGAAACTAAAATACAGAGTAATTGCATTAGAAAGATCATATCCATTAAGTAGAGAGAAAAGGCAAAATATTAAGTTCATGTATATTAAAATGTTAATATTTAATAAAAAACTAAAAGTTGAAAACAGACTAGAATTGCATTTATATATTCCAATATTTAAAATAAAAATACAAACTCTACCCTTCGTAGGAAGAATGTCTGTTCATGTGCTGCTTATTTGCCACCTATTTGGCTCTCCTTGGCTATGTGACTTTGTACAACTTACTTAACCTTCTGTGCCTTGGAGTATTTGTCAACAAACTAGAAATATGATAATATATTATATTCTTTTTCCTTTTTGCTCATTTTTTGGTTTATTTACTTTTTTCTTTTTTTAAAAAATGAAGACTAGATGAAGTAAAGCACTTACTTTCAACCATATCACATTTTTGTTCTATAGCAGTTATAAGTGTTACTACCTATTTACCTCTGTAACCATAACTTTGTATATCAGAATCTTATATTGCTTTTCATAGCAACTATTACATCTTTTCTAAAGCAAAAATAAAAATTAGCATTTTAAATTTTCCCTCCTTCTGCTTCTTCATTTAAGATGATTATAGTATTTTAAAAGATACATTTTTATTGCTAAATATATATAAAACTCATTTATTTGATTGATTAATTTGTCTTTAATTCTCATCTGTTAAGAGATAAATCAGTGTACTAACATAACTTTCCTCCCACCTTCCACTTCCAACTTGCTTAAATATTTAAATTTTGCATTGTGCAAAAAGTTATACTTATTATCCACGTTTTTATACCTTTGATTGGTAATAAAATGCAATACATATTTATCTTCAATTATTTAGAGATAATGCTTTTAATTTATTGTTTAAATATTTTGAGAAAGTTTTGTAGTAATAATTATTCCTAATTTCTAGTCTGTACTAGAAATTAGAAATTATTTGCTGGCATTGTGATAGAACTACAGATGATTTGGACATCTATTATCTTCTAGCATTAAATGTTACTGTAAAGTAATGTAAGCCAGCCCAATTGTTTTCTCCATATGTAATTTGATTGTCTTGCCTATTTAACCAAACAAGCAGACTTTGAAGTTGAGGGATTTTATGAGACCGTATGCTAGCGTAGACCACATGAATCAAATTTGTCTAAGCCACAGTATCTTCTTTTAGTCTATAAATCCAAATCATTCTTTTCTTTCTGGAAATATTTACTTGAATTACATTTAAAAACTTCTGTATAATAATTTTAATTTTCTTCTTTGGAAAAAACTAATATGTGGCTCTTAGATTGCTGATTGTATAAAAGAGTCTCATTTTTTCTTGAATACTTCTAAATACTTTATGGATTTCCAGTTTATTTTGCTCCCTTTTTGCCTTTCTGTCATTTATTATCTAGATCTTTTACTTATTTTCATCAGTTTTGTTTTTTGTCTCGTTCTTCATAAGTATCTTTGTTTTTTTTAAAATTGAATTTTTTGTTTTTCCTTTTCTTTTAAATGTTGAGTTCTTCTATCTCTGATAGTTTTCTTATTATCTGTATAATTTAGTTATATCATTATATAATTTATAAAGTATATTGCTATATAGTTTCATTTTATTAAAAGAGAATTAATCTTATTATTTTTTTTTCTTTCCTAAAGGCAGGGTCTTGCTCTATTGTCCAGGTTGCAGTGCAGTAGTTATTCACAGTCATAAATGTAGGGCACTGCAGCCTTGAACACCTCAGTCTTCTGAGTAGTTAGGACTATAGTGATGCCATCACACTGGGAAAATTTTATCTTTAATATATTTGTTTTCTGGTTCCTTTCCCCCATTTTTGGTAAATATTCTGTGCTGATTCTCCTTTGATTGCTCATCTGAATGAAATGAATCTTGGGGAGGATATCCCTTTAGATTTTTATCAATAAGGACAAGGCTACATCTTTATTTCCAGCTTGAGTATGTGGTTTTGTCTTTGTGTGTTTGTGTGTGTTTACTTCTCCCCATCAATAGATATAGGCAGACAGAAGGCGATATTGATTTAAATGTCTTCTCATTGCTCTCACGAGTCTTTTATCCGTATGGTTGTTTTGAATAACATATATGTGACCTAAGTGATTTTCCCCTTTAGCTTCTTCATGCCTATTCTTTCAGTATTGTTCACGTTCCAGAGAACTTGTCAATGTGGCAAACAAGTGTTTTTGTTTTTCCTCATCTTAGATAATTTTACTTTGTCAGATTTCTCTGAGAACCACAGCCAAAAGCAAACATCCTCCTTTTTTACCGAAATCACTGTTCTTGGGAACCTTTCCATTATTTTGTTATTTGGTTACTTGTTAATTCTTCAAAGATAGAATTAATTTTGTGTCTCTTCTCCTCGGTTTGGTGTCGTTTCCAAGGCAAACAGAAAAAAAAAAAATGTTAACTGTAAGCTTTTAAACTTGTGCCAATTATTAAGCTGCTGTCTCTAAGTTCTAAATTCATTTAACACTCTGTTCTGTGATGCTGTTGTGTTGTTGCTGGAGCTCTGCAATCTAATTTTCTCTGAACCAGCTGGCTTCCTATTAGGTTCTTTCAACAGCGGGTGCTGGAGGCTGACACACAGTCAGGAGTGGAAAGATAAGACTTACTTCTTCCGTATTGTCTCCTTGTTTCCAGTTGGCATACTCTCGTGATCAGGATTGCATCCTCAGCAAAAGCAGTTGGTTCTAATTATCAGTTCCCAGGACCAGCTTAATTGCATTCTCTTCTTAGAGACCTAAAGTCTCTAGACTTTGTAGTTATCCACTGCTAAATTCCCGGGGTGCAAAAAACAACTGATCACTGGCCTCTTCTTGGAAATTTTGGTACTAGCTTCCAGGCATGCTTTCTCCATGTTTCTAAGTTCTGATTCTAAACCTTTCTTTTGTTTTTCAACTCCATGGCTGTTAGCTACTTTCAGAATTTTCCTGAAAGGAACTTGATTGAAGTAACCTTCAAAACATGTCTCTCCTTAGTTTGAAGAAGTAGAATAGACAGTTGTCTTGCCTATTAACTGTCCATGGTACCTACCATGGAGGTAAATGCAAGAAATCCTTGGTCCCTAGATCAGTTAGAAGCCTGTATCCTCCTTATAGAATAGAGACAAGACTGGTTCTATGAGGAATTATTTCTCTTTTTATAGGATAAAAGACTCAATAAGAAATTTAATACCAGGCCATAGAATCTGCGTTGAGATTGTCACCCACACTATTATCTCATATACCACCCATGTGATACCTCCCTTTGCTCAACACTGGATTAGAAGGACAATGTGTCTAGTAGAAACTTCTTTACCTATGATATCTGATCATTTCTTAGCAAAAGAGAAGTGATAACCCTAAATTGCTAAGATTACAATGATATAATCCTTCCAATGTCCTGTACTTGATGTGTTGCCAGCGCTATTTTGTTAATTCCACTTTCTAACTCAGGCTTACACTTTGCCCTCAGGCTATCTTCAATTCTAACTCAAAATTTCAGGCATGGCACATGGTAGCTCCTCACTATAGAATATCAAAAAAGTTTTATCCTGGATTTTAAAAATTTCTATAAAATTATCAACTAGCATTCATCTAATAGGGCTTCATTATGAAGACTTTGTTTACTGAGCACCTGTGTGTCTGGTGCTGTTGTCTTCACTGAAGATAAAACTGAACAAAACCGAACAAAATGCATAACCTCATGAATTACAGTCACAATGCAAAGAGATGCTTCAAAATTAAGCCAATTACCATGCATGTGATATTCCACTAAAATTGAGAAGCAGTGAGCTAACTAATCTGATGACTACCTAATTTTTGATATCTCCATTCAGGGCAGTAGATTCAGCCATCTATCTGGATAGTTTAGTACATGTTCAAATATTGGTTTATGTTGACATATCTGATTTTTTTTGTCCCAAATATCAACTGGTACAGAAAATTGGTTGACTGTTATATTTAGTAAGATTGAAACCTTTATACAAATCTTTTTCAAAACTAAAAGTAAATCACACCGTGATTGCAACACAAGTTGAGTCACTTCTGATGGTCAATCCTAACTCCAGATATAGAATAAGAGAATAGAAGACAAATGTTAAAAGACTTACTGCACTACCATGTTTAATAGAAAAAATCCTAATATGACAGAAATGGTTTCTGAAGCAAATTGATAAGGAGTGATATAGAAACACAATAAATTTAGTATAAAGAAGGCTATGAACTAGATTTTTAAATCTTCATGGCAAAATGAAACAGGAATAGTGTTTTAATTTTTTCATAACTTTCAGTAAGTTACTTTACAATTATGATTTCTATATGAGGTGCTTTATTTTAGAGCATTTTTGAATCTTATGGTTGGAAATGGATTAAAACTTTAAATAATATTCAGGGTGTACCATCTTCTCATCTCAGCTGCTTGCTGGGCATGCCGTCTGAATACTCACTATGACTTGGCAGTTACCCACTGACTGCAAGTTCAGATTTATGAGGAGGCAACAATCCAGCTCTGTTTGTTTGCCTTTGGTTCAGCAGTCTGTTCCTGTGGTGATTTCCACATGGTGTACATGCAGGAAGGTCAAGATCATCTTGATCCAGGGATTTAGAGTCTAAATTATTTATTGGGAGAAACAAAACACACACACACACAATTCATAGTCCTTAGAGAAATACAAGACATAGAATTATTTGGAAGATGTTGTCCTGAAATAATTAAATTCTTACTCAAAGCAAAGCCATTAATCATTGCAGAGAATATACATCATGAGGATTAGAAGTTTGCCTATAGGTGTTACTGCTATAAGTATATAATAAAATATGGTTACTCAGAAAGACAATATACTTCCAAAATATTTTAAAATATAAAAATAGATTGTAGGCAAGTATAATTAATTGTATTATTATAAAGAAGAAAATAATGTGCATGTGTAGAAATGATGGGTTTATTTTATGTGGAAAATAGAATGCAATCAATATAAAGAATGGGGGCAATTGTGGATGAGTTAAGATGGGAAGCTCACCCATAGCATCTGAACCATCTGACAGCCATTCAATATCTCTAGGTTGCCAGTTGTATTTGAGACTTGCCAAGAAGCCAGATGCTCTCATGGCTTCCCATCATACAGTAATTGCTCTCCAAAGAACAAAAAAGTGTAAATGCAAGAATAATGTTATTTTACTATGTGTTTGAAATGTTTTTAGTTTCAGTAAATTCTGATATAAATTAAAATAAATAATAACAATGTATTTTTTAAAAGTTAAACCTATATATATTTCCAAGACATGAATCTCCCATAGAGTCTTCAACCATTTGAAGTAAATAGGTGAAGGAAAATGGCCTAGGATATCAATACAATCTGTGGATTTTCATTCATAAAATTTTCTAAGGGAGCTGAGAAGAGGTTTAATGTTACAGAGGTGAAAAATAATGGCACCATGTATTCAATGTTAACTTCATAAATGTTTAATTTTGAAGGAATGAATCTTAACTGAGATGATAAACACAATTAGAACTGTTGTCTTCACCACAGAAAGTGACTTTAGAATGGAAACTGGAACCTTGATATTTTCCACAATATAAAGTTAAGTTTGCTATGGGTGTAGGAATGAGGATAAGGAAGGAAGCTGAGGCCAGGTGGAGCATCCTGATAGGTCCGAAGTGATGTGGTAAGGAGGTGTTTTGTCACCACTGGCCAGCGGACCACTTCTATTTCCTGAAACATTTCATACAAAATTTGCCTCTCTGAATACCTGATATTTTTGGCTCCTTACTTAATTTCTCTCTCTCTTTCTCTCTTACACACACACACACACACACACACACACAATATACACACACACTTGTCTGTCAATCTACTCAGCTCACTCCTCAGTATAAGTTCCATGTCAGTCCAGTTTTAGGCAGAAGTTAATGAGGATACACTTACGCATTTAAGAACTACCATAAATTTGGGAATTAAATTGACAATATACTCCAAGCAAAGTCCTCCTCCTCCTCTTCATGAACAACAGCAACTCGCATGCAAGCTTTTGTACAAAATTAGAGGGCTTTCTAACCTAAAAGACCACAGAGATGTCCCTTATATTTTGGACTAGGTAAGAATCATAGGTCTTTAGCACAAGACGAGCAGAAAGGCATTCCCAAAGCATAACCGAAAGTGAGTTTCTTGCCAATGTGTCAGATGGGTGGCTCAGTGTAGGTTAAAGATAGTTGTGAAGTAGGGGGTACAGTATCCGTGTCAGAATGTATGATCAGTATGTATGCATCTCTGTTAATACTATAACAGACACTTTCCTTGTTTCTTATGAATACTTGCAGGGTTGTATTTTGATATTACTGCTAATTTTTTTTTAAATTGCAATTGAAGTACAAGGAAACGTGTTTGCATTTGAGCACTTGAGTTATTTAATGCTGGACAGGATATTATCATATATTCTAAGAGTGATGTAAAATTATTGCATAAGGGAAAAAAAGTTTTCACTGAGATCTAGAAATACGCAGTGAAAAGTCTCTGGCATGTACCAAGTGCCCATAAATATTAGATGTTATTAATTTTTAGATGTTATTAATTTTTAGATGTTATTTTTAATTTTTATAAAAATAAGAGGTAACATAGCATTTTAGAAGGGCATAGATTCCATACTAAAAAAAAAACGAGCTTCCAATTCTGGCCATAAGGTTTTTATTAAATATAATAATTCTTACCATGGATTGATAAATGATTAAATGTAAAACTATATTTTAAAATATTTTAGAAACAAAATGCAGTACACATAAGCACTACCTACAACAAAAAAGTAACAACTTCTCTTTATTTTCCTTGTCTGCAAAGCAGATTTGAAAAATCTCTAACCCATGGCTTATATTTTATATTCTTCCAAAATAATATTTTTATTTTTCTTAATTGTAAAAAAACCACATAATTTTAGAAAAATATAAATAATATAGCAACAAATAATAAATACATAAATAATCATGTTTATTATATCCAGAACTAATTCCTGCATCTTTTTGGTAGTTACATATTTAGATCTCTCTACCTGTGTCCACATATTGAAATATTGTTCCCAAGTATTTCTCTCCCCTTCATTCCTACGTAAGTCAAGTTGTCATGTCCACTTGCAGCTTCTCCTGTGGGGAAGCATACATGGTTGCCTCATTGACATTTTGTTTATCCAGGAGACTTGCTTTGGCCAATGGTGTGTGGATGGACATTATGTACACCTTGTCTGTACATAATAGTATTGAAGCATTGCGTATTTTCTGCCTGCTCTCTTGCTCTTTTCCTTATTCAACTAGAAAAATAATATCTGATATAGCAGCTTCTTTTTCATGTTAGGTCCCAGAGTCCTGGAATGACAAGAAAGTTGAATAAAAATCAATAGAACTCATGTCATGCAGAATTCTAAGATGCCTCCCATAACCTTTACCCCGGAGGTTACTCCCATAAATATGTTATGGTACAAGGCAAAGGGATTTTGAAGACAAAATAGTTTCTAATCAATTGACTTTAAGATAGGGAAGTTATCCAGAAAGACCTGACCTAATCATATAAGTTCTTCAAAAGTAGACATATATATATATATTTTTTTTTCTTATTCTGACATGGTAGAAGAAGAAAACAGAGGGATTCAAATTGTGAAAGAAATTCAATGTAAAGAAGGTTCCCTACTGCTGAGGTGGAAGAGGCCACAGAGCAAGAGGCAGAGAGCAGCCTCTTGGAGATGAGAGTGGTCCTGGCTGAAAGCCAGCAAGAAAAAGGGTACTTCAGCCCTACAACTCTAAGGAACTAAATTCTACCAAAAACCTGCATGAACTTGGAAGCAGATTGTTTTGCTGAGCTTCCAGATTAGAACCTAAACTGGACAGGACCTGACCTAAGCAGAGAACACATTTGAGCAACCTTGAGCCACATATGAACACATTTCTGACCTATAGAACTGTGAGATGATAAATAAGTGTGGTTTTAAGGCACCGCAGTGGTGATATTTGTTACTCGGTAAAAAGTAATAAAAAAGAAAAGTAATACAGAGCTACAGCAACCAGCCTACAGCCACCAACACAAAACATAAACAAGAATATTGTAATAAACATGAGGTCTAGTTTGTTACTTCAAAGATCTGATTAATGTATCTTGAAACCACACACACACACAGTACTTTAGTGCCATTATATAAATGGTCTCATATTGAAAATACTTCTTTATACTTTAGCTTATTTAATGCTTTGCATTTTCACTTATAAGCAAGTAAACGTGGAAATGTTTTATGTCAATTAAAGTGCACCCATAATACCACTTCTATTGGCTGTGTGGTTTTACATTGTGTGGAAGTACAATACACTATTTTCTTTAAACAGACATTGCTTTTAAAAAAAAATCCTATTGAAGGAAGTTTTAGGTTGTACAACTCTTCGTGGTTCGAGAAGGACCAACATCTTTTGGTATAGATAATATTTTCACATTTGTGTCCTTCAGAATGATCCTACTAATACATAAACTTTAAATTATGTTACTGTAATCCTTTTGTTTAAAACTGTAACAACTTTGCTTTTACACATATATACACCTATTTGTACCAGTAAAAGTTTATAAAGTCAAATGTTTCCAGGTATCTTTCATTTTGTTTTCTAAATTGATTGTCCATCATTTTAATGTATAATTGAAAAAAGTAAATTTCAAGAAATAATGTTATTTGAATAGACCTTCTTTTTTGTACCATCTACATTTTTCTGTTGGTATTTCAAACAGTACTTGGAAAATACAAAATTTAAAGCCAGAGCAGCTGTTCAGCAAATGTTCACAGAAGCCAAGAGGCTAGTGTGCTCTCAATAGGTTTGTGTAACAAATAACTGCAAAGTTGTTTCTGCATAAATGAGAAGTTCATGGCCAACTACGAAGTTTACATGTGTAATTTAGGTCTAGCCCTGGAACAAATGGCTTAGAATGTGTAAATCTGTTGTATGTGGTGAGGCAAAGTCAGGATAACCATGGAGGCAATGACGAGTTCAGAACATTTTTCATCTGGATAATGTAAGATATTGGCTTGAATTCAACATCATTAATTACCATTTTCCTCAGTAAATTGTTTACAATTCCTTTGAGGCAAATATTATTTTCTCTATTCAAATCTTATGAACCTGATTAGAGTACACTAAACTGCCTTTTTTTCTCTGTACGGTGGATGTCTACAAACCATAATGTTGTTTGTATACTGTGGAAATTGTATGACGTATTTGTAGATTGTTTTTTTTTCTCAGAATGAAAGACATTGTTGAGCCTATGGAGAAGGATGTTAAAAATAGCAATATGGTAAATAAGTGATTCCCACTGTCTGACTGAATTGTTTTGTTGTAACTGATAATTTTCTATTAGTAGTAACTATATTTTAAGTGTTTTCATCTGAACGAACAAAAATTGTTTTAAAAAACATCTAACCTTTAGAAAATGTAACCTGCATGTAAAACTTGTATTCTTGGCCAAACTAAGTAGCTCTGCAGCATTTCTTGCTACTGGAAGTAAAGTGCCTTTCTGAAGAATATACTAATAATGTATATAATGCCAGTATCACCTGCTCTGTTTGCTTGATTGCTTTTTATCAGTAGGGCTTTGAAACAGAAAGGCAATAAATGGAGCTGTAAACTTTATACCTCATTGTATGAAGAAAAATCATATCTTAGGACCTAAATTTCAGTGGTATATTTTATTATTGTAGCTATGTAAAAAATGCCTTACAACTATGAAAATTTATGATACCTGCCTGTAGAATATTTTAATGTCCAAGTCCATGAAGTTTTGGCTATGAAAACCAAATACACAGAGACCTCAGCTTACAGTGATTATGTATAGCACTCTAACTTCATCAATATTATTCTTTATGACACAATAGGCAGCTAGTACATAACATGTCATTCAGCTAATTCTGAGGAATAGCAAGGGAGAAAATTGTGAGATGTTGATAATTTCAGTTTTAAAAGATCAAGTGGCCACAAGTCTCCATAAGATTCCCTACAAAGCTACATGTTGAAGCTTCACCAAGAATTCCTTTAGAATTCCATGGCCTTGATAATAATGCACCCATTTTATGATTTGTTCTAATGAATAGGGATGAAATTTTAAAAATATATTTATGTGAAAGATGGTAAGTCTGTATGATATTAAGTATTATTGTATGTGAATGATGTTGATTGTTTCTCATATGAGGACGGGAGATTGAGATCTAAGCCATAGACAGTTATAAAGATAGACAAGCTCAGCAATACTCAGTCTCTTGACTTCTGTGTTTTTATCTACTTCTGACACAGATGTCCCTGTGGGTCCTTGAAGTTACTTTCTTAAAAGAAAATTTGGCCCCTATTTCTTTTTTCCTATATTGGTAAAACCAGATAAATTTTGTATGACTGCTATTTAATTATATAAATAATGGGTGCATCAGTTCATTTTTGTGAAAGACTGGGAATAAGTTCCTTGATATGAACACATATTTTAATAATACCCCTCAGTGTAAGTCTTAATTTATTTTGACTTTGAATACTTTTTCGAGATATGTAACTCACATATGAAGAATATCTGTTCTCCTTCCAAAGCCTTGTAAAGATAAGACCATCAACAAAACCTGTCATTTACTTTTAAACAATAACCTCATGCCAAGTAGAATAGAAAAGACTGCATGACTTTGAAAAAACCTAGTCAATTAGTATTTATTGAGTGTCTATTATGTGTCAGTTGTTAAGGTGATTCCTGCAGAAAAAAATAATGAACAAGTTCTTCTTTATTTTAAGGAAGCTTACCACTTAGCTGGGAAGGCAGGTATTACAGTGTAATTTCAAATTGGTTAATAGAGTGATAGTGTAGGTAGTGGTAAATGTGAAGTGCTGTGGGAACTAAAAAGAGGGCACTAAAGCTATTATGATTTTTTAATTTTTTTTATTTCCCTAGGTTTTGGGGGAACAGGTCGTATTTGGTTAGATGAGTAAGTCCTTTAGTGCTAATTTGTGAGATTTTGGTGCACCCTTCACCCAAGCAGTATACACTGAAACCAATTTGTAGTCTTGTATACTTCACCCACTTCCTACCCTTTCCCCCTGAGTCCCCAAAAACTTCATTGTATCATTCTTGTCTTTGCATCCTCATAGCTTAGCTCCCACTTACGGGGGAGAACATAAGATGTTTGCTTTTCCATTCCTGAGTTACTTCACTTAGAATAATAGTCTCCACTCCCATCCAGGTGGCTGCGAATGCCATAAACCTATTATTATAAATTGTTGATGAGAGTTGTGTTCAGCAAAGGCATCACAGAGGAAGAGATATTTATACTGACTTGAATAATCAGTTCATATTATATAGGTCAAGAGGAGCAGGGAAGAGGGAAGACAGTGACAAAGACAGCTCCAGGAAGAGAAAAGAGCAAAAAAACACCCTTTGATGTAATGCTCTAGGACAATGGAGAAGATGCGAATTTGAAACACAGTCTTCAAACTGCCTTATCATTTTCTTTTATTATATCTTAAAATTAATTATTTATTGTTTTATAACTTCCATGATTGTTTTGTTTTGTTTTTTAGTTTTATGTTCTTATGGTATCCATATTATCAAGCTATTGTCTTTAAAGCCAGAAGCTAGAGATAAGACAGAGGAAATATAAGCATTATGTAACCATAAATTCTAACTCTTTGATGCTTTATAAATAAGTATAATCTAATCATCATGTTGATTTTTTAATGAGAAAAGATTCACTGAGTTCCATCTGAGAGACAATTATGATTTTAGAATATATCTTGTCATTAGTAACACTGGCAAATAAATCAATAAGGCATTTGCCATGATATAAATATTTCTAATAAGTTACCTTTGAATCTCATCAGAAAAATTAAAAAAAAAAAAAAACCAACTACTACAGTAGTCCTGCTTATTTCCTTTCTCTAATTAAGAAACACACTCAGGGACATACCAGCAGATTTCCTATCTGTTATGCATAGTACCTTGACTATCAGAAAGAAAAGAAATGCTGGATAAGTACTGATTGCTTGACTGAATATGGTCCTAGAAATAAATTAGGAGCTTACTACAAACATCTCTTTCTACACCCACCCAAGATAAAGAGTATAACATTTTGATAAACACACAAAAGCCCCACACTAATAGGCAGATATATTATGTATTTTTAAAAATCAATAAGTTGATGTCACTATGCTGTTAACGTTGAAAAATAATTTATTGTTCACATTTCTTGACATTTACTTACTATGCTATCACTGATACTTGGGGAGGCCACTTTTGTTCCTGAAGATAGAAGAGCTTTATTTAATACAGGTGGAGCAGTAATTATGATCAATGTAAATTTCCAAGCACAGATTGTGCAAGCTGCTGGTGCTGGCAGTGTGCTTTGTGTGTATGGATGTCCATGTGCCAAATGTTGTATCTATTAGTCCAGAGACATCAGCAGGATTGGACATCAGCTGAATACAGCACACTGAAAAGTAAATAGGAACTCAGTATATTATCTTAAGATGCAAAATCAGTATGAAAAATTAAATGAATGAGATAAAAAAGGATTGATGAAATGAAGTTTGCATAAATTTTACAAACTTTTATATCAAACGCCCCTAGAAATTCAAAATCATTATCACTTAATTATATAATTTTCCACAGTCTTTACTCTTGCTTTGTGTAAATTCTATAGCATTTTGAGAAATATCAAAATCTGGAATAATGTAAGAAAAGATTCTTGTGGGATAACTAAAATGATAATTAGAGTGAAATTGATACATGAAACAATAAAATGTGAGTAATACAGGCAGAAATACATATACATGCTTAATAATGAAATGAAGACTAGTGAATGTATGCACCAACATGTGAACTCCAATATTATGAGTACTGTTAAAGCTACTTTTATTCTCCCCACAATCCCATATATATTCTGGGTGCAAATATTTCAGTTATAGCCATTGAAAGTATCTTCCATAAATCTGCAGCTTGCCTTTTAACTATTTTATGATGTCTACTGATGACCATAAATCTTATATTTAGTTAATAATCTTTATTTATAGTTCTTTATTTTAAGTAAAAATTAATCCTTTCCTAACATGAAGATATAAAAATGTCCTCTTGTATTTCTAGAAATGGTTAAATATTTTGGTTTTCACATTGAAACATTTAGTTTGTATTGAATTAATTTTTACTGATGGTTCATATATGGACTACATTTCAATTTCTTGTTCCTTTTGGATGTCCAGTTACCTGAGCACCATTATTGTTAATTTCTTTAAAAAATAAACTATTTGGTTTAGCTGTAAATGTATTGATTCAATAGATCAATCTTTATGACATTGAATATACCTGTCTGAAATAGTATATATTTTGCTTAATTTATTTAGGTATTTTATATATTTCAGAATGTTTCATGTTTTAACCTTGAAATTCTGGCCTGTTTTTTTCATCATTCTTATTAAACACTGTTTTTTAAAATGTTTTATAAGTTTTTATTGATAAATAGAAAGGAGATTCATTGTTCATGCTGAAATCTACAACCTTACTAAATTCTTAACTAACTCTATTAATTACAACTTATCTATAAATAGGCTTTAGGGGCTTTAATATAAATATTCATATGATTCATTAATAAGAATGTGTTTTTTTCTCTCAAAATTCTTTTTTTCTTGCACTGACTTGGATTCTTAGTGCATTTTTATATAGAACCTGTTATAATAATGTTCTTTGTTTTGCTGCTGATTTAGAGGAAATGCTTCTAATGTTTTAGTGAGGAAATTATATTTGCTAAATGTTTTTAATAGAGTTTAGGAGTTCTTTATTTGCCAGCTCCGTAAATCCTCACACCAATTTTATGACCATTATGGTCATTTTTAATTTGAAGAAAGAGAGAGATGAAGATATTTGCACAGTCTAATAATAATTGAGGGACTCAAATTGAGGTTTGCTTGACTCAATGTTATTCTACCATATAATACTGCTAGCTCTATTTTATAAGTGTGGAAATTGAGGTTTCCAAAGTCTAAAAAGTAACTTATCTATGTCTTGTGCCAGTTTTCAAAGGGAGTGCTTCCAGTTTTAACCCATTCAGTATGATATTGGCTGTGGGTTTGTCATAAATAGTTCTTGTTATTTTGAAATATGTTCCATCAGTATCTAGTTTATTGAGAGTTTTTAGCATGAAGGGCTGTTGAATTTTGTTGAAGGCCTTTTCTGGATCTATTGAGATAATCATGTGATTTGTCATTGTTTCTGTTTATGTAATGGATTATGTTTATTGATTTGCATATGTTGAACCAGCCTTTCATCCCAGGGAAGAAGTCGACTTGATCGTGGTAAATAAGCTTTTTGATGTGCTGCTGGATTCAGTTTGCCAGTATTTTATTGAGGATTTTCACATCAATGTTCATCAAGGATACTGGTCTAAAATTCTCTTTTTTTGTTGTGTCTCTGCCAGGCTTTCCTATCAGGATGGTGCTGGCCTCATAAAATGAGTTAGGGAGGATTCACTCTTTTTCTATTGATTGGAATAGTTTCAGAAGGAATGCTATCAGCTCCTCTTTGTACCTCCGGTAGAATTCGGCTGTGAATGTGTCTGGTCCTGGTCTTTTTTTGGTTGGTAGGCTATTAATTATTGCCTGAATTTCAGAACCTGTTATTGACCTATTCAGAGATTCAAATTCTTCCCGGTTTAACCTTGGGAGGGCATATGTTTGCAGGACTTTATCCATTTCTTCTAGATTTTCTAGTTTATTTGCATAGAAGTGTTTATAGTATTCTCTGATGGTAGTCTGTATTTCTGTGGGATCAATGGTGATATCCTCTTTATCATTTTTTATTGTGTCTATTTGATTCTTCACTCTTTTCTTCTTTATTGATATGGCTAGCAGTCTATTTTGTTAATCGTTTCAAAAAACCAGCACCTGGATTCGTTGATTTTTTGGAAGGGTTTTTCATGTCTCTATCTCCTTCAGTTCTGCTCTGATCCTAGTTATTACTTGTTTTCTGCTAGCTTTTGAATTTCTTTGCTCTTGTTTCTCTAGTTCTTTTAATTGTGATGTTTGGGTGTTGATTTCAGATCTTTCCAGCTTTCTAATATGGGCATTTAGTGCTATAAATTTCCCTCTAAACACTGCTTTAGCTGCATCCCAGAGATTCTGGTACGTTGTCTCTTTGTTCACATTTGTTTCAAAGAACTTTATTGTTGCCTTAATTTCATTATTTACACAGTAGTCATTCAGGAGCAGCTTGTTCCATTTCCATGTAGTTGAATGAGTTTCTTAATCTTGAGTTCTAATTCGATTGCACTGTGGTCTGAGAGACAGTTTGTTATGATTTCTGTTCCTTTACATTTCCCTATTCAACATGGTGTTGGAAGTTCTGGAAAGGGTAATCAGGCAAGACAAAGAAATAAAGGGTATTCAATTAGGAAAAGAGGAAGTCAAATTGTTCCTGTTTGCAGATGACATGATTGTATAATTTAGAAAACCCCATCATCTCAGCCCAAAATCTCCTTAAGCTGATAATCAACTTCAGCAAAGTTTCATTATACAAAATCAATGTGCAAAAATCACAAACATTCCAATACACCAATATCAGACAAACAGAGGGCCAACTCATGAGTGAACTCCCATTCACAATCGCTACAAAGGGAATAAAATACCTAGGAATCCAACTTACAAGGGATGTGAAGGACCTCTTCAAGGAGAACTAGAGGACATAAACAAATGGAAGAACATTCTATGCTCATGGATAGGAAGAATCAATATTGTGCAAATGGCCATACTGTCCACGGTAATTTACAGATTCAATGCCATCCTCATCAAGCTACCACTGACTTTCTTCACAGAATTGGAAACAAAACTACTTTAAACTTCATATGGAACCAAAAAAGACCCTGCATTGCCAACACAATCCTAAGCAAAAAGAACAAAGCTGGAGGCATCACACTACCTGACTTCAAACTATACTACAAGGCTACAGTAACCAAAACAGCATGATACTGTTGCCAAAACAGATATGTAGACCAATGGAACAGAACAGAGGCCTCAGAAATAACACCACACGTCTACAACTATCTGATCTTTGACAAACCTGACAAAAACAAGAAATGGGGAAAATATTCCCTATTTAATAAATGGTGCTGGGAAAACTGGCTAATCATATGTAAAAAGCTGAAACTGGATCCCTTCCTTACACATTATACAAAAATTAATTCAAGATGGATTAAAGACTGAAATGTTAGACCTAAAACCGTAAAAACCCTAGAAGAAAACCTAGGCAGTACCATTCAGGACATAGGTATAGGCAAGGACTTCATGGTTAAAACACCAAAAGCAATGGCAACAAAAGCCAAAACTGACAAATGGAATCTAATTAGACTAAAGAGCTTCTGCACAGCAAAAGAAACTACCATCAGAGTAGTTTCCTGATGGTAACAGGCAACCTACAGAATGGGAGAACGTTTCTGCAATCTATCTATCAGACAAAGGACTAATATCCAAAATCTACAAAGAACTTAAACAAATTTATAAGAAAAAAACAAACAACTCCATCAAAAACTGGGCAAAGGATATGAACAGACACTTCCCAAAAGAAGACATTTATGGAGCCAACAGACACATGAAAAAGTGTTCATCATCACTGGCCATCAGAGAAATGCAAATCAAAACCACAATAAGATACCATTTCACACAAGTTAGAATGGCGATCATTAAAAAGTCAGGAAGCAACAGGTGCTAGAGAGGATGTGGAGAAATAGGAATGCTTTTACACCGTTGGTGGGAGTGTAAATTAGTTCAGCCACTGTGGAAGACAGTGTAGCTATTCCTCAAGGATCTAGAACTAGAAATACCATTTGACTCAGCCATTCCATTACTGGGTATATACCCAAAGGATTATAAATCATGCTACTATAAAGGCACATGCAAACATATGTTTATTGCAGCACTATTCACAATAGCAAAGAATTGGAACCAACCCAAATGTCCATCAGTGATAGACTGGATTAAGAAAATGTGGCACATATGCACCATGGAATAATATGCAGCCATAAAAAAAGGATCAGTTCATGTCCTTTGCAGGGACGTGGATGAAGCTTGAAATCACCATTCTCAGCAAACTATCACAAAGACAGAAAACCAAACACCACATGCTCTCAGTCATAGGAGGGAATTGAACAATGAGAACACTTGGACACAGGGTGGGGAACATCACACACAGGGGCTTGTCGGGGCTTGAGGGGCTGGGGCAGGGATAACATTAGGAGAAATATCTAATGTAAATGATAAGTGGATGGGTGCAGCAAACCAACACGGCACATGTATACCTATGTAATAAACCTGCACGTTGTGCACATGTACCCTAGAACTTAAAGTATAATTTAAAAAAGAACGAAAATAAATAAATAAAGGGAAATTCCATATTTACAAAAAAAAGTAACTTATCTAGATAAAAATTTAACATGGTTCACTCTGATTCCAAACTCTATGCACTTTTTAGCATATTTTGCTCCACAAATGCTTTGTTACCACCATATAAAATATAGATAATACCTCAAGTGTCTCATATTTGTCAATGATCAGGCCTCTGAGAACAGCATTTTGTACCAAAATTCCTTTAAGTCATGTATTAGCACAGACACTGACTATATAATATTTAGACTACTATGGCACTGACTTTTGTTCTGTTCCCAACACAATCAGTATCATTGCAAAATTGCTTTATTTCTCTGTTACTAATTAAACTGTAACTTTTCCCCATTCTATAATTCCAAATATTTTTCCATATTTTTTCTATTATATTTAATTTCTTTAATCTGGGATTCAAGACCTTTTGCACTCCTTTCTTTGCATAAACCTTACCCTTTTAAAACTATGTTCGACCTATTATTTTGCTCCAGTAAAGTAATTCTGACTTCAGAACATTTTTGTAACTTTTTCAAGAGATTCTATAAATTTTTACAATTAAATATTGAGAAGTTGTGTCATTCCCTCCACTTTCAGTTGAAGTTTGCTAGCTGGATTTTATTTAAGAGTGATTATCCTAGGAAAGATTTCCTGGATGAGGGTTATTGGGTGAATTATTTGACTCTTGTTTAGTATTCTGCTCTGCTATAGATTCTTCAGGTGCTTTCTGGTTCATATTAGTAAAGCAATGATCAAAATCCCCTAAATTATAAAATTCCCCAAAAGAATGTAGACTATGTGTTGGTAATAATATCGCGATATTGTATGGAAACCGGTGCTTAATATGAGGTATACGTGTGAGCTATGAACAGAATTGCATCACCTCAAAATTCATATGCTGAACTCCTAACACTCAATGTGATGTGATAGAATTGGAAGATTGAGCCTTTGGAAGGTAATTACTTTAGATGAGGTAACGAGGGTAGGGCCCTCATGGTGACATTAGTACCTTTATAAGAACACTGAAGAGTTTGTGCTCTCTCTCTCTCTTTTCCCTGCCATGTGAAGATTCAGCCAGAACATGGCTGTCTGCATGCCAAAAGAGGGCCCTTATCAGAAACCGACCGTTTCTGACACCCTGATCTCATAATTTCATCCTTCAAGATTGTGAGAGAATAAATATCTATTGTCTATGTATGCAGTTTATGGGTATTTTGTTATGTCAGCCTGAAAAGATTAATACACATATATATAATATGTAATATATATGTGTGTGTTCACACACGTATGATTTATGGACTCCTTGCCATTAATATATGGGCATAATATATGGGCATAATATATATGGGCATAATATATGGGCATAATATGGGCATTTGGTGAATATTTCTTGTTTTTATTCCATATGATATAGTTAATGTGAAGCTATCATAGAAGTTATAAATTTGGCCGGGCGCGGTGGCTCAAGCCTGTAATCCCAGCACTTTGGGAGGCCGAGACGGGCGGATCACGAGGTCAGGAGATCGAGACCATCCTGGCTAACACGGTGAAACCCCGTCTCTACTAAAAAATACAAAAAACTAGCCGGGCGAGGTGGCGGGCGCCTGTAGTCCCAGCTACTCGGGAGGCTGAGGCAGGAGAATGGCGTGAACCCGGGAGGCGGAGCTTGCAGTGAGCTGAGATCTGGCCACTGCGCTCCAGCCTGGGCGATAGAGCGAGACTCCGTCTCAAAAAAAAAAAAAAAAAAAAAAAAAAAAAAAAAAAGAAGTTATAAATTTAAGACCGGTAGAGAAAGATGAAAAAACAGAGTTTGAGGAAAGCTCGTGATAGAGTACCTAAGGTAAACTCTCTCTCTTTTTTTTTTTAATATTATACTTTAAGTTCTAGGGTACATGTGCACAACGTGCAAGTCTGTTACATATGTATACATGTGCCATGTTGGTGTGCTGCACCTATTAACTCGTCATTTACATTAGGTATAGCTCCTAATGCTATCCCTCCCCACCAGTCCCCACAATAGGACCCGGTGTGTGATGATCCCCTTCCTGTGTCCAAGTGATCTCATTGTTCAGTTCCCACCTATGAGTGAGAATATGTGGTGTTTGGTTTTCTGTTCTTGCAATAGTTTGCTGAGAATGATGGTTTCCAGCTGCATCCATGTCCCTACAAAGGACATGAACTCATCCTTTTTTATGGCTGCATAGTATGCCATGGTGTATATGTGCCACATTTTCTTAATCCAGTCTGTCACTGATGGACATTTGGGTTGATTCCAAGTCTTTGCTATTGTGAATAGTGCCGCAATAAACATACATGTGCATGTGTCTTTATAGCAGCATGACTTATAATCCTTTGGGTATATCCCCAGTAATGTGATGGCTGGGTCAAATGATATTTCTAGTTCTAGATCCTTGAGGAATCGCCACACTGTTTTCCACAATGGTTGAACTAGTTTACAGTCCCACCAACAGTGTAAAAGTGTTCCTATTTCTCCACATCCTCTCCAGCACTTGTTGTTTCCTGATTTTCTAATGATTGCCATTCTAACTGGTGTGAGATGGTATCTCATTGTGGTTTTGATTTGCATTTCTCTGATGGCGAGTGATGAGCATTTTTTCATGTGTCTGTCAGCTATATGAATGTCTTTAAGGACTATTTTAGAATTGAAGATGAGAAAGGAATACACACACATACACAGACAGACACACATACATGCTTTTAGTCAGTTTCTATAAATTGAAATTATTATACTTTATAGGGCAAGTTGGGACAAATTGGGCCCAATCTGGTCATTCCAGCTCAATTTTATAATTTAAATACTCTCTTTTGGCAAAAAAGTATTTTATGTCTCCTTTTTCTCTCTCTTTTTATTTTACATTGTGGAATCAGCATTCAACAAGACAAGCAAAACTAAAACTAGAATAGATATTATAATAGATAAATGAGAGATAAATAGATGATAAATAGATACAAAGATTATAAAGTGTTTATTCTTGAAAACTGGCTTACATATTTGTGGGAACTGCTTGAACATGCTCTGTAAGGCTGTTTCCGTGATACAGGTTGAAGTCACAGGGCAGGCAGTAGTCAGAGAGAGAAATCCCAAGTGGATTAGAACCCACAAGCATGAGCTTGTTACGACTGGATGCTTGGTGATAGGCAAAATCTCATGGGCTTGCCCTTTACTGCTTCAGGGACCAACCTCCAAAAAACTTGCACTATTACAAGGATGAGATTAATTTCTAACCCTCAAACCCTCACTTCCAAGAACTATCCAGAGTTCAAAAATACTACCAATATATATTCCAAATAAAATTCCTCTTCCACTTTTTATTCTTTGTCAAAATAATGCTCCAGCTGGCAGACAAAATGGACTCCCTGTGACTCACTGAGATGCTCAAAAGTTGAAATAGAACCAGGCAGGCATGACAGGATGAGGGAGCCGTCATGGACTCTGCATTTTCAGAAAATGTTTCAAAACCTCCTTTTTGTTATCAAACCAGACCAGTTCTTTTTATCAATGTTGAAACAAACTACAGCTAAAGTTCCTCAGCAGACCAGCAGGCCACCACAGCTGACCACCTGGAGCCACTCAATAAAAGAAACTTGTGGTTTTGGACTTGAAATCCATCCATTCTGGACTCTGACCCTAATCTCCCCCTACACCGAAGTTTTTGTCTTTATAATCTTAGACTCTTTTGGCCTAGATCAAAGCACACTTTCATTTTGATCCAAAGGCTAGGTCTCCCCAATCTATAGATTGCTTTTCAGAAAATGAAGTTTCTTTTCCTCAGCAGATGTCATGATTTTTTGTTGACACTTTTTATCAGGAGTCTATCTTTCCCTTTTGTCAATCGCTTTGAATAAATATGCAATTGTCTTGAAAAATTTTTTAGTTACTAAGAGAGGTATGTTGAAATCTTCTATTACAATGATAGATTATCCCATTTCTTATATGTATGTCACTTAAAAATTATAGCTATTGATTGCATGAGATTATTGATAGATATAAACACATTGAGACTTGCTGTATCTTCTTGGTTGATTATACCTCTTATAATAACACAAATAATATAAAATACATTTACTCCATTTTACCCCCTTTTTACAATTTGTGCTATATTTGTTGTAAATTTATATACTCTATAAGATGTCATTTTTGTTTTACATAGCCCACATTTATTTAGAAATAACCACCTATCAGCTCTTCCCATCCTATATCTTCTTCCTTCCATTTGAGACCACTTTTCTTCTGTTTGAAGAACTCCATTTAATGTGGATCTGTTGATAACGACTCTCTTTTCTTTGTTGTTTCTTCATTGAGGAAATGTTCGTACATATAGAATTTTTGTTTAGCAGTTGTTTCTTCTATGCTTTTAAAATTTCATTCTTGCTTCCTGGTTTCTATTAGTTGCTTTGAATAGTGAATTTAGCTTTATTGTTTTCTTTTTGAAGTTAACCTCATCTTCTAATTTTTTATTATTTTTATATTTTTTCTTTTAAGTAAACTAAACATAAATGATTATATTTTCTTTTAATTTATACTGCTTGGAATCATTACATCTTAAATTTACATTTGTTAAATTTGTTAAATTTAAGATTTAAAGATTCCAAATTTAACTTAAAATTAAAGTTAAGATTAAACTTAAATTTAAATTGTTAAATCTTAAATCTGTTCTTTGAGTTATTTTTATTAGTTGTAAAAAATTATTAGCTTTTATGTCCTTATGTATTAAATCTACTAAAACATTCCTTTCATTCTGAGACTCTGATTAAAGAAAAATTAGATATTTTGCTGAATCTTATATTTCTCCCTGGTACTTCTGAGTTATTTCCAATTTTTTTCCTCTTCATGGGTCAGCCTAGACATTTTATTTAATTTTTCCAGGCCACTCAACTTATTTTACACTCAATCCACTTTGTTGTTAAAATGATATATTCATCACTTATAGTCATTTATAATAATTTCTGTTTTATTATTATTTATTATAATTGCTATTAAAATGATATATTCATCACTTATGTTCATTTATTATAATTTCTGTTTTAGGATTATTGTTTTTGTGGTTTTGTCTTGTATGGTAAAATTCTACATGGTACTCTCTAGCCTTTTAAAGCATTAATCACATCCACACCTAATAACTCCTCTGAATCTCCTGCAGATCTATTTTTATTATATCAACTATTTGTTCTATCACTCATTTTTTTCTTTTTTAACAGCTTATTATTTTATATGTAAGTTTTTTTAGTTTCTATGAAAACCTGAAGAAATAATTTTAGAGTCTGGTTAGTGTTACTTTCCTTTGGTGAAAGTTTACATTTTAAATTTTAAAAAATTATTAAAATGTATAAAAATTTAATATATTAAAATTTAATATATTTTGCTCTGGCTGGGCAGATAGAATAGAAACTAATCAGCAGATTTGCTGATTTGAAGCTGGACCTGTCTTTGAAAAGACTTGTCTAATCCCATCTCATCCTTACTCCTCTAAGATATAGCACTTTAGGGGCCACATGTAAAACTCTCAGCCTTCCTCCTCCACGTGGGGCCATAAATAGGAAAGCTTTTATTCTAGCCTATTAAGAATTTTAGAAAGTCTACTCCAATTGATGTTCCTAACCAGTCACTTACTACTTGGCTTTTGAGCCTTTCAACTGGTCCTTGGGACTCAATAAACATCAAGCAGTGGGGCTCAAAATCTCAGCTCACCTCCCTTCCCTTTTTTTCTGCCTAGTATGTTGTATTCTTAAGTTCATACCCACTCTTAGTCCTTCATTTTATTTGTATGATGTTTTTTTTGTTTGTTTATTTGAATTTGACTTTTCTTATTAGTTGAGAATATTGGTCTAGAGATAGCTATACTTTCTTTACTAGAAGTAGAATTTCTATTTTCCCTTTTGTAATATTCAATTCATATTAAACTATTCAAATATAATACAAATATTCAAATACATATTAACTATATTAATTATGTGTTTCCAAATTATTTTTATTAGCCAGTCAGTGTTTCATCTTTTGATATACATTGAATTATCACTAACTCTTTGGTTAATGAGTTCTGGAATCAGAAAAACATTAAAGCTAGCTTAAATACTATGAGAATTAAAAGTAGAATCTTTCTATTTTACTCACTTAATAGATGTAATTTTAGTACATACTCTGACACTCAATGTGTGATATTTTGCAAATTACTTCTCCAAGTCTCAGTTTTCTCAGATAAAAGAAATGAGTTCAACTAGATGATCTTTAAAAGTCCTTCTATACCTAAAATTCTGTGATTTAATAAGAATAAATTAAACTTGAATCTTTGATGATTAAAGTTTAATTTGAATCTTGAAATCCATGAGATTTTTATAGTTTCTAAATTTAGAATAAAATAATATTCTTTTCTATCTCCAGTACTAGAAGATGTCCCATATGACCTGAATAAGTTTCAATGCAATAATTACTTTGGAATATATAATTGCCAAGAAATTTTGAAGAAGTCTAGCAATATTAGGAAACTACCATATTAAATATTAATAAACATTATACAGCCCTAATAGTTTTAATAGTAGGATGTCAATATAAGACTACATAAATTAATAGATGGAACAGAATGGAGAACCTACAGATACATGTATATATGAAAGAGTTAATTAAGACAGTGAGATTTAGCATTGTGTATCAGTGAGGAATCCTAAACTTGTCAGAAAAGGGTGCTGAGTCATTTATCTATACAGAAAAAGAAGTAAATCTCCACTTCACAATATACAAAATCAAGATTGAGTAAAGATCTATACATAAAAATTATATTTTTAATTGCCTCAGGGTTTCAAAACAAATCTCAAACTTGAAATGTGCAAATCATAAAAAATTGCAAGTACAAGTGTAGGAGATAGAGAAATTTTAATGAATAAGATTCAGAACTTTGTCACCAGACTTGTATATGATGTCAGACACATATCACCCTGCCCCATTCTGTATGTATTAGCTTGGAATTATTACTCAAACAGTTGAATCATTATCTTTCTCAAGTGTAAAATGTGAATTATAGGACCTATTTTATGAGAAATGCCATGCAAATTAAATAGAAAAATATCAAAATAGTGTATAGCCAGAAACAAAGTAGTATTCAATTATTTTAGGAACTATACTTATAAAATCTCATTTGTTTTTCTGCTGAGACTGATGATAGTGTTTGAGGAGAAACTGAAAGGTTGAATAGAGACATTAAATTTGGAATATTTGTTCCTTCTTCTAATGTAGGGTAAACATTCCTATATGTTAGAGATACAGAAGAAACAGGTCATGGTAATTCTCCTTCAGTTACTCTAGTATAGTAACATCTTTGAAGAATGAGAAAGGGATGTCAGTCAGACAGCTCTTGAAAAGATGAACAAGTGGTGCAGAAGGCTCACTCAGTTAAGAATGAAAACCATAAAATATATTGGCTACAATCTATATGTTGAGTGGTTTGTCACAGCTTAGCATCTTAAATATAGAAATAGAGAAAGTAGAGTTTTACTGTTTTAAATTTAAAGCTCTACAGGGTTGATGTAGCAAGAGGAACACTTTTTATAGTTCTTATTAGATTAGCTAAGATATCTTGATACACAAGACCTATAGAAGGAGAACTAAAGCCATTCAAGGATAATATAATGAGAAAAGAAGGGAGGATTAGAAGAAGTAGATGTTCAATTATTTCTGATAGCTTATAACTTGTAATATGGGAGTAAGAGAGTGAAGATTATATGCAGTTGAGTGGACATGACTGTTCAAGCTGAAATTCCTAAAAAAATATCTGAAGCCCAGCTGGCAGGAAAAGTACATTTGTTCAATGTGTTAAACATAGGTAGGTGGAATTTGTTGATGATAACTTAAATTTAGTCTCTTTTGTACCACCAGTATATAGAAATGCCTGACCTATGCTACAGACTTTAAATATTGCATATATCCTCCACATGAACTGTTCTTACAAACTGGCTTGTTGATCTTAAAAGGATTCTAAAGCTGTGAGGATAATGACATAGATAGAGACAGAAATAACCCTGGGAGCTTCACTGCACAAGTTTCCTTTTGGTATGGAAAGTTTTCATTGTGAAGCTAAAGATGTCACCTAGCATGCACAGACTTTCATTCCAATTCAGATGGCAAAGCCCCATTTCACCTTTTTCTATAAGAAACTGAAAAGGTCAAATGGTGACAGTTTTTTATAGCAAAAGAGTTTAAAAGTATAAGTGACTAAAACATTTGTTAATTATGAAAAGCGCTTTAACTTTAGTACATTTTATAGAAAACAGACTTTTCCTTTTAGCCCTAAAAGGAAAAACATTTAAGTACATTTTTATTTTGATAACTTTTTAGTTAAAATTAAAATATGAAAAAGATAATTTTTTTTTGAACTTAGTCTTTCTGATGGAGAAAGCTTTACATGGAAGAATTATTCTTGTTTCTTTTATGTTTCCTTGTGTCTCTCAAAACGATTCCTAATGAATTGCCAAGTGTAAGTTTGAGACTAGAATTTACAGACCGCAGTTATTCATTCCAGTCAAATGCCACAGAAAAGAACAGCAACAAATCAAAGTTAATTTGTAATTGAAACCAACTATTACTAAAAGCAATTTAGCTTTAAAGAACCTTGACATGTTCAAAAGATGAATTACTTGATGCAGCTTTGTTATTTAAAATTATTTTTAATCATTTAATAGAAGAGAAGGTTAAATATAGGAAGGCCAGACAGGAATGGAAGCTATTTCATGTTCTTTTAAAGCTCAGAGGATAAAATACCTTTTGAAGATAAATTAAAATGTATTTCAGGGGATCATAACAGCACTGGGTGAAGTTTTAAGGCAATTGCTATATTGTCAGTATGAATATAATATGATATAATACTTCATAAATTAAGAAAAAGTAAATTTATATGGGTGCCTTGCACTTTAATTTTCCCCCTCTAAATACCTAGCAAATTCTCTTTTGCTTTATTTTCTACTTTCATGCATTGGTTCCATGATATATATGAATGAGAAAGTGAGTAAATTAAGTCCATAATGTTGCTTGTAGCCTAATATTTTACAAATGCACAATCCTACTCATAATTTAATGCATATCCATTGCTATTCAGGAGCTATATTTAATTCTATTTAATTTAAGTGTATGGCTGGGAAAAAACTTTTTTTTACGAGTGTTAATCTGGGCAACACCTTATCTCTCTTTAAAAAAAAAAAGTAAAATATGGTGACCTAGATGAGTATCTCTAAAATCAAGTCTTAATCAAGTAGAAATAATATTTTTTTTTCCATTTCTCTCATTTATACTGACCTTGCATATAGCCAGTTTCTCCCTCAAGAGCATCTGCTTGTGGAAGAAAAAAACTATTGAACCTGCTTCTTAAGTACTGGCTTCCATTGATTTTGTATTGGTACTCTGCTTTACTTATTTGAGTGGAGAAGGAAGCACTAGTAGCAAACATAAAAGTTTCAGGTTTATAGTTGAATGCAGCAGAGATGTGCCAAAGCAAAAAATCATTGGTAAGAAGAAAAATATCTTGATTATTGGAAAGCTTGATCATTTCATTTTGATTAATATTCTCTGTATGTATAATTAGCAAGATCTGAGGAAATTTATCAATAGAAATACTATGTGCTTGAGGATATTTCTCTGTTTTCACATGGAATCATTAAGCTTGGGAATAACAAAAGACATGAAGATTTTACAAATGTTGTCGAAAGCATGAATGCAGTTTTTATGTAGATGTTTCTAGACAGATTAAAAGCCACAATTTTAATGAAAATTTTATGAAGTGGAAAGTGCAAGGAGTTGAGAATTACAATGATGATATATACGTAAAGCAATGACAGGCAAATTGGTTGGTTAATCAAAGCATCCATGCTGGTAGGTATTATTTGACATGTCAAACTGAATGTCAGACATTGGAGATTAGAAATCTAAATATCCATTACAAAGGTTTCATATTACTATAAACAAGAACGAGATTGAAAAATGAAGAAAAGATATGTAAGATAAAAAGGCAAAACTTGTTAAAAGCCAAACTTAATATCAGATGTCTCAGTATCCCCAGGTTAGGTATGAAAAGAGAAAGTAACTCAGCACAAAAATTCAAATGCTGCTATGTGTTCCAAAATATGGTATTTGAATATTCAACTAAATTAAATGTATGTGTAGAAAGAGAGAGAGGGAGGGAGAATTAGAGCACTATAATGAAAATGTATGGTTTATTCTTATTGTATACTTTCATCATAGTAAAACAAAAAAATTTTGTAAATTTTCTCTTATGCTACAAACATTTTCTCAGGAATAAAAAAGCATACTTTCTTCATGTCAGACACTTTATTTGTTTATGCATGTGTGTGTGTATAGTTCTGCTTTGATAACGATAAGATAAGCCCATTTTGACGAATTCTCTTTATCATCTTCTTAGGTTACACTCAATTGATACTTTATGTTTAAACAACTGACCCTTAGCATACATATGTGTATGGTTTTGTTTCCAGATTAGTTGACATAAACTGAGACACAAACATGCTATTGATAAATTCCAGCTAACTAACAAGGGAAACCTTGTGGCTTTTGTTCCAGTGTCAAAAATATTCAATTTTACCCTCAACTGATCTTACTCCTGTATGAATTATATGAATATAACATATAGGTTATATTGTTCCTCTACACCTAAAAAACTGCCAATTTTGATAAAAATTGTAAGTCTTTTTTTTTTTTTAAAGAAGTGCGACATTAATCATCATTGACTAGAGTTGGGGAAGAACTGTTAACAATATCTAGCATGAGTAAGTAACTGCATTTATGTTAAACATAACCAGCCTGGGTTTCCCTCCTGTAATTTATATAAGGTAATTGAGGAAAGTAGAAACAATGGTTTTCATTTGATCCCTTAAGCATTTTGTATTACTGTAATAACTCAATTACCATCTACCTCTCTGTAAGGTTGACAACCTACATTTGCAATTTAGTCTCAACAAATCTATACGTTTTGAGAATAGAGATAAACTTATTAATCTTTGCATCACTCTTACTTTATTCTTTCTACTTCTCTTTTCTTCTATCTTATAAGAAGACAATCACTTTTTCTCTTAGAACAAATGGATAGAGGAAAAAACGAGAAGAGTCTCTTATGAAGATTGACTTTTGAAATGGAGCAGAGACCTCTCTTAGGGGCTTGTACTCTCCCCAACCCCTCAAGCACAGCAATAAAAATATATATATATATATATATTGAGTCCCTTGAAGGGAAATTCTAGGCCCTTAGCTAGTCCTGAGAAGTAAATAAATTAAGAAGATAATAATAGTTTAAACAATAGTCACCCAAGGAAGTCAGAGTCACAGGTGTTTGGTTCCCCATAGAAACTAAAAGATAACGTTTTTTATTAGCGGCACGGTCTCACTCTGTCACCCAGGCTGGAGTGCAATGGCACAATTATAGCTGACTGTTACCTCAAACTCCTAAGCTCAAGAGAATCTCTTGCCTCAGCATCCTCAGTAGCAAGGCCTACAAGCATGTGCCACCATGCCAGGCTCTTTTACTGTTAGTAGAGACAGGGTCTCACAATGTTGCCCAGGGTGGTCTGGAAATCCTGGCCCCAAGCGATTCTCCTACATTAGCTTCCCAAAGCACTGGGACTGCAGATGTGAGCTACCACGCCTGGCCCAACATCTTAATATATGTTCTTAAAATGTTTTTCAGAAATCAGAAGCCTGTGAACCACTGTCAAGCAGACCTTGGACAAGGCGGAACTGAGGACTGAGCTCTGACCATTGCTCTTTGTTCTAAATTGAGCACAGGGGCCTGTAGAGAGTCATGCCTGCAGGCCATCAATCTTGCTAAATTGGTCACAATGACTCAGTATATTGTGGCTTGGTCTCTTGGCCTGACTCTGTGATAGCACCACAGGGTGATTAACAGGTTTCCTCATCTTAACTAACACATGTTAAAGCCAAACCTTAACCCTCCTTTCTGCTAACCTCAAGTTTTTACACAAAGGCTTACTCCCTTAACCAATTGCAAATCAAAGAATCCCTGAATCTACTTATGACTTTGAAGCCCCTGCTTTAAGATATCACAACTTTTCGGGCCAACGAATGTATAACCTTCACGTATTGATTTACAATTTTGTCCATAACTTCTGCTTTCCTAATATGTACCTCTGCCTTTAAAAATCCTTGCTTGTTACCCATCAAGGAAGTTCATGTCTTAGGCATTGACTGCCCATTCTCTTTGTTTGCCACCCTTCTTTCTCTCGCTGTAAACCTCAGTGTCAGTGTTTGCTTTACTGCACCAGGTGAGTGGATGGTAACAACCTGACTGTAGTAGAGTATTAATACAGGATTATCATGGTAAGTGTGTGAATATGTAGGTTAGGAGCAGTGTACTGAGTGCATTGAAATATGGCTAGAGGCATAATATAGAGCTGCTTCATGAAAGTATCACAACAATAATAAAAAACAGACATGAAAAATAGAAATATAAAGTGTTCCAAGTTTCTTCTTTAACACTTTCTCTTCTTTGCAATCCTGATTCTATTTCTTCTTTTCCTCTTCCTTTTTTTCCTTCTCTATCTTCCTTTTGTTTCTCTTTTTTCTTTCTTTTTTTTTTTTTTCTTGCTCTCTGTTATTCTTAGGTCTTAGTGATGTTGGAGCCTTAACGCCAAAAACTGGTTTAGAAGCAAATGAGAATAATTAGTTTCTCTCTCTATTCTCTAAACTGTAAGCTAAGTAAGTAGGAGTTAGAAGAAATTTCTGATCACTTTCTGAATCATAAAAATAATAATTAACTGAAAAGACTAAGAATTGGTATCATGGGAGAAGAATACACAACATGCCTTTAAAATTTATAGTAAATTCAATTATCTAATAAAGCAAATGGTTTCTAAGTGGTCCTCATTTAAAATATTTTTCACGTTTTGCCAAATGGTTATAGTATACTGTTCAAAGCTCCTCAGCAAATAAAGTTCTGTACATGCTAAAAGATGATGAATTCACTAATGATTGGAAGAAATAGTCCTTGCTATGAGATTTGTTCTTCTGCTTTAGAATAGGACATGCCAGAAAGTCTTGTTGATAGTTCACTACCAACTTTTTCCCTCAAGTATACAATACTACTCACCTAAAGGTCATTGATAGCCTATTTTGTAATAAAGGTTTAATTTCTTCTTCCTTCAGGGTGTGCCTTGCCTTGGTCTATACCTCATTAATGTGATCTAAACATCAGAATCTTTTCAACAGCCTGTATACAGAACAAGATAAACTGGAATCGTTTAAAGTTTAGTTCTATACATTCACAGAGTTTTATTATCTCCCAGTCCTCACAGCCAATCTCAGTTGTGGATGCTGTAGCACCTCAGAAACAGTCTTTATTAAAAAAAAAAAAAAAATTACTCTGGTAAGAATTACCATAGCAGAGAGTTATGCTTGTTTCCTCATTCGCATGTTAATATCCAGAATACTTTTTGAGTTTATTCAGGGTGGCTGTTTTATAGCAGAAATGCCATCTGAACTTTAAGAACAAATTAAAAAGACTTGGGTGGACCTATGAGCTCACTGAGTTCTTTTCTATAAATGTAAATGATAATAAAAAGCTCAATATCTCTAGCAGAAAAACAGACGTCCTTTTAATATGCAAATATGAGAACTCAACATCAACAGTATGTTAACTCATAATCTTTTTTTGGAAATTTTTAATTTTGTGATCCCATTTCTCTGCCAAACTGAATTAGTTTCATTGTTTATAAATCAGTCCTGGATTCCCTGATGCAGAAAGACCAGGCAGTGAGCTTAATACATCTTTAAGCTGTATTGGCCTTAAGCTTCTCTGTCAGAGAGGTCTGTAGACAGTTTCCATAGGGAGAAAAAAGGCAAAAATGTAATACATGGCTAATTATATGGGAATGATATGAAATTTGGGGAATAGTTACTGTTTTATTTTCTTAACACTAAGAAAATAAAAGGTGCCTCTGACAGGAGAGGCTCAATTGTAGGGCACAAATGGTCCACTTTGAGCAAACACATGAATGGAAAAGGCATATAGTATTTAGTAGAACATTTGATGCTTTTAAAGTTCCAGCACCTTTCAGCCGACCATCATGTTTTCTATCTGATAATAACTTCTTCCAAGTTGAATCACCATGGTTGACTGCACCCTATCACACCTTTGGATTAGGAAAGTGGAACTTAGAAGTATTTGTGAAGTTTCTTGATTATTCACAAGTTAACTCCTAATTGAAATAGGCTGCAGCAAAACACCCAGTTCACCCCAGCATACAGCAAAAACACTGAACAATGGTTCAACAAATTGACCTTCAGAAATTATTATGACCTTCCAATTATTGCTAACGTCAGTGATATATTTTTTTCTTTTTTTCTTTTTTCTGGAATGAAATTTGATGATAAACCTTTGGGAAGGATGGAACATCAAATTAAATCCTTTGATAATTTTCTTAAGAGTATAAAAATAATTAATATTCAGAGATATTTTAGTTAAAGAAAATACAAAATCTTTCCATTTTTATTTAATTCTTATTTTTATATACCCACATTCTTAGAATGGTAAAATTTTACTGGAAGAAACAAGATCTGCTGCTGCAGATATATAAATATTTACTCTTGTTTTGTTTTTGTTTTTGTTTGTAAACATTCTATTGAATCTATCTGTGGAGTATTTTACAATAACTAAATATTTTAATACCTTCAAGTTCCTACATTTTATACTGTAGTTACATTGACTTTAAAAACACTAAAATGATTTACAGTCCAAAGCAGACAGCAATTTGTTCATTGACACTGATGCTAAACTCACATTCTTAATTTTACAGCTTGAAAATGATATTTAGCTACAAAGAATGACAGTTATGGCCATTATCTTTTGTTTTCTGTTCTAATTTGAGAAGTGAAGACACTTTTGCCACTTCAAGTGATTTGAAAACACAAAGAGGATATGTCTGAAAAGTTTGTTAGTGTGCTTAGGATTGTATAAAACAGTCAATCTGGCTTGATTTAAAAAAAAAATGGTTATAAATGAGTACTGCAAAAACATCACTTATGTGGTGTTTTTTAAAATGTAGTGTTCAATTTTGGTATATTTTTACATCAATGTGATTTACTATTTTGGGGAGAAATTTGCATGACATATTCTTTTAAAAATTAGACACTTTTGAACATAGAATGAAAGCTTGAGAAAGACTTCATAGGGCTTAAGAGTTTACATTTCAAATAAAAATCCCTTCTAGGACTGTGGATTGCAAATTAAAGAGTTATCTTTGGCTTCTCCATAATAACGGAAATTTCTTCATACCAGGCAGTTTACAATCCATTGTTAGGCAGTTCTAGATTATATCAACTTCTTTCTAATATTGACCCCAAATCTGACCTTAATTGTCATCAATGTATCAATTTTTAAAAAAACTTGTAATGACTTAGAAAAACATAATGTCATACATATTGGAAATCTTCAAATGTTTAAAGGTATTTACCATTGCTTCAACATTATCAGTGTTTGGTTGGTTGATTTCAAAATGCCCTGCCTCCTACTTTGACATCATAAGAAAAATACAATATTGTTTTCCTTGTTCATGTGTGGCCTTAATCTTTGACAAACTGTTTATAAATAATCTTGAACCCTTGTAGACATTACTTAACACATGAGGTTGTTTATCTTATCACGGACTGGATTCCAGGTTGCTATGCTTTGTTGCCTTGGTCTTTATCATCCTCGTCTTCTGTTAATTTTTGCTTTAGACATTGGTTTTTCTTAAGACATCCTATTTACTTATGATCTTCATAAAATAAAAATTGGGGTTAAATACAGACTTTCAAATCAAATTATGTAACCAAATTCCATTAAATAAATAACTTGAATTTCAGAATGAGTATAATGTCAATAACTTATGGGATTAAGTTTTTAGGTGGTTCTTAGAATATACCTAAGCAATGTGTTAAGTGTTTCTCTCTCTCTCTTTTTTTTTAAGTAGAATGGGAATTTACTGGCTTACATAACCATGAAACCTTAAAGTAAGGTAGGCTTCTGCAAAGTTGATTCAAATGCTTACAATACAATTCAAATGTTTTCTGCAGTTCTCTCACCCCTACTCTCCAAAGTTTGTTGGCTTTTTCCTTGGACTGGCTTCTCTCACTTCTACTGACTCCCAGAGGGGTCAACTTGCTCACATTTGACAAACAGAGCCACCCTGAAACTGCTATTCTAATCATCACGTGGCTGGGAAAGTCAGGGTTGATAATAATAGAGCAGAAGTCTGCAAAGGAGGGCCTGCAAGTGAAATCCAGCCAGCTTCCTGTTTTGTTTGTTTGATTTTATTATTATACTTTAAGCTCTGGGGTACATGTGCAGAACATGCAGTTTTGTTACATGGGTATACACGTGCCATGGTGGTTTGCTGCACCCATCAACCCGTCACCTACATTAGGTATCTCTCCTAATGTTATCCCTCCCCTAGTTCCCCAATGCCCAAGAGACCCTGGTGTGTGATGTTCCCCTCCCTGTGTCCATGTATTCTCATTGTTCAGTTCCCACTTTTGAGTGAGAACATACAGTGTTTGGTTTTCTGTTCTTGTGTTAGTTTCCTGAAAATGATGGTTTCCAACTTCATCCATGTCCCTGCAAAGGACATAAACTCATCCTTTTTTATGACTGCATAGTATTCCATGGTGTATATGTGCTACATTTTCTTTATCCAGTCTATCATTGGTGGACATTTGGGTTGGTTCCAAGTCTTTGCTATTGTGAACAGCACTGCAATAAACATATGGGTGCATGTGTCTTTATAGCAGCATGATTTATAATCCTTTGGGTTTATACCCAGTAATGGGATTGCTGGGTCAAATGGTATTTCTACTTCTAGATCCTTGAGGAATCGCCACACTGTCTTCCACAATGGTTGAACTAATTTACACTCCCACCAACAGTAGAAAAGCATTCCTATTTCTCCACGTCCTTTCCAGCACCTATTGTTTCCTGACTTTTTAATGATCACTGGCATGAGATGGTATCTCATTGTGGTTTTGATTTGCACTTTGCTAATAACCAGTGATGATTGGTATTTTTTCATACATTTGTCAGCTGCATAAATGTCTTCTTTTGAGTAGTGTCTGTTCATATCCTTTGCCCACTTTTTGATGGGGTTGTTTGTTTTTTTTCTTGTAAATTTGTTTAAGTTCTTTGTAGATTCTGGATATTAGCCCTTTGTCAGATGGGTAGATTGCAAAACTTTTCTCCCATTCTGTAGATTGCCTGTTTACTCTGATGGTAGTTTCTTTTGCTGTGCAGAAGCTCTTTGGTTTAATTAGATCCCATTTGTCTTTTTGGGCTTCTGTTGCCATTGCTTTTGGTTTTTTAGTGATGAAGTCCTTCCCCATGCCTGTGTCCTGAATGGTATTGCCTAGGTTTTCTTCTACGGTTTTTATGGTTTTAAGTCTAACATTTCAGTCTTTAATCCATCTTGAATTAATTTTTGTATAATGTGTAAGGAAGGGATCCAGTTTCAACTTTCTACATATGATTAGCCAGTTTTCCCAGCACCATTAATTAAATAGGGAATTTTTTCTCCATTTCTTGTTTTTGTCAGATTTGTCAAAGATCAGATAGTTGTAGACGTGTGGTGTTATTTCTGAGGCCTCTGCTCTGTTGCATTGGTCTATGTATCTGTTTTGGTACCAGTACAATGCTATTTTGGTTACTGTAGCCTTGTAGTATAGTTTGAAGTCAGATAGCGTGATGCCTCCAGCTTTGTTCTTTTTGCTTAGGATTCTCTTGGCTGTGTGGGCTCTTTTTTTGGTTCCATATGAACTTTAAAGTAGTTTTTTTCCAATTCTGTGAAGAAAGTTAGTGGTAGCTTAATGGGGATGGCATTGAATCTATAACTTACCTTGGTCAGTATGGCCATTTTCACAATATTGATTCTTCCTATCCATGAGCATGGAATGTTCTTCCATTTGTTTATGTCCTCTTTTTTCCTTGAGCAGTGGTTTGTAGTTCTCATTGAAGAGGTCCTTCACACGCCTTTTAAGTTGGATTCCTAGGTATTTTATTCTCTTTGTAGCCATTGTGAATGGGAGTTCACTCATGATCTGGTTCTCTGTTTGTCTGTTTTAGTGTATAAGAATGTTTGTTGGTGTATAAGAATGTTTGTGATTTTTGCATATTGATTTTGTATCCTGAGACTTTGCTGAAGTTGGTTATCAGCTTGAGAAGATTTTGGGCTGAGATGATGGGGTTTTCTAAATATACAGTCATGTCATCCACAAACAGGGACAATTTGACTTCCTTTTTTCCTGACCGAACACTCTTTATTTCTTTCTCTTGCCCAATTGCCCTGGCCAGAACTTCCAATACTATGTTGAATTGGAGTGGTGAGAGAGTGCATCCTTGTCTTGTGCTGGTTTTCAAAGAAAATAGCTCTTATTCATAAATAGCTCTTATTATTTTGAGATATGTTCCATTAATACCTAGTTTATTGAGAGTTTCTACATGAAGGGGTGCTGAATTTTGTCAAAGCCCTTTCCTGCATCTATTGAGATAATCACATGGTTTTTTACATTTGTTCTCTTTATTGATCCCTTTACCATTATGCCATGTCCTTTTTTGTCTCTTTTGATCTTTGTTGGTTTAAAGTCTGTTTTATCAGAGATTAGGATTGCAACTCCTACTTTATTTTTTATTTTTTATTTTATTTATTTATTTATTTATTTTTGCTTTCTATTTGCTCGGTAAATATTCCTCCATCCCTTTATTTTGAGTCTATGTATTACATTTATTGATTTGTGTATGTTGAACCAGCCTTGCATCCCAGGGATGAAGCCGACTTGATCATGGTGGATAAGTTTTTGATGTGCTGCTGGATTTGGTTTGCTAGTATTTTATAAAGGATTTTTGCTTCAGTGCTCAAAAGGGGTATTGGTCTGAAATTTTCTTTTTTTGTTGTGTCTCTGCCAGGTTTTGGTATCAGGCTGATGCTGGCTTCATAAAATGAGTTAAGGAGGAGTCCCTCTTTTCTGTTGTTTGGAATAGTTTCAGAATGAATGGTACCAGCTCCTCTTTGTACCTCTGGTAGAATTCAGCTGTGAATCCTTCTGGTCCTGGACTTTTTTTGGTTGTTAGGCTATTAATTACTGCCTCAAATTCAGAACTTGTTATTAGTCTATTCAGGAATTCAACTTCTTCCTGGTTTAGACTTGAGAGGGTATATGTGTCCAGGAATTTATCCATTTCTTCTAGATTTTCTAATTTATTTGCGTAGAGGTGTTTATAGCACTCTCCGATGGTAGTTTGTATTTCTATCAGATCAGTGGTGATATCCCCTTTATCATTTTTTATTGTGTCTATTTGATTCTTCTCTCTTTTTTTCTTTATTAGTCTGGCTAGTGGTCTACCTATTTTGTTGATCTTTAAAAAAAGAAAAAAACAGCTCCTGGATTCACTGATTTTTTTGAAGGGTTTTTCGTGTCTCTGTCTCTTTCATTTCTGCTCTGATCTTAGATATATCTTGTCTTCTGCTAGCCTTTGAATTAGCTTGCTCTTGCTTCTCTAGTTCTTTTAATTTTGATGTTAGGGTGTCAATTTTAGATCTTTCCTGCTTTCTCTTGTGGGTATTTAGCGCTACAAATTTCCCTCTACACACTGCTTTAACTGTGTCCCAGAGATTCTGGTACATTGTTTCTTTGTTCTCATTGGTTTCAAAGAACATCTTTATTTCTGCCTTCATTTCGTTATTTACCCAGTAGTCATTCAGGAGCAGGTTGTTCAGTTTCCATGTAGTTGTGCAGTTTTGAGTGAGTTTCTTAATCCTGAGTTCTAATTTGATTGCACTGTGATCTAAGAGACTATTTGTTATGATTTTTATTATTTTGCCTTTGCTGAGGAGTGTTTCACTTCCAATTATGAGGTAACTTTTAGAAGTGTGATGAGATGCTAAGAAAAAATGTATATTCTGTTGATTTGGGGTGGAGAGTTCTGTAGATTTCTATCAGGTCCACTTGGTCCAGAGCTGAGTTCAAGTCCTGAATATCCTTTTGAGTTTTCTGTCTTGTTGATCTGTCTAATATTGACAGTGCATTGCTAAAGTCTCCCACTATTATTGTATGGGAGTCTAAGTCTCTTTGTAGGTCTCTAAGAACTTACTTTATGAATCTGGGTGCTCCTGTATTGGGTGCATATATATTTAGGATAGTTAGCTCTTCTTGTTGCATTGATCCCTTTATTATTTTCCCATGTCCTTCTTTGTCTCTTTTGATCTTTGTTGGTTTAAAGTCTGTTTTATCAGAGATTAGGATTGCAACTCTGTTTTTTTTTTTCTTTCTATTTGCTTGGTATATATTCCTCCATCCCTTTATTTTGAGCCTATGTGTGTCTTTGCACATGAGATGGATCTCCTTAATACAGCACACTGATGGGTCTTGACTCTTTAGCCAATTTGCCAGTCTGTCTTTTAATTGGGGCATTTCGACCATTTACGTTTAACGTTAATATTGTTATGTGTGAATTTGATCCTGTCATTGTGATGCTAGCTGGTTATTTTGCCTGTTAGTTGATGCAGTTTCTTCATAGTGTGGATGGTCTTTACAATTTGGTTTGTTTTTCTCTTAATAAACAGCTGAGGTGGCTTACAGTCTACCCATAAAATGAGTATACTGACTTAATATCTTAGAGAACAGGTAAATATTCTTCAATCTTTTCTGACCACATGTACCCTAATTCTACATTCTACATGGAACACCACTCATTTGTTTAATAATAGTTTTTTAAAATAATAAATCTCAATTTATTTGAAGCAATTCAGTTTCAAAATGTGAAGTTACAGCAGTCACACACTAAAAAACAAGGAAAAGAAACAATAGAAGAATAATCAACCGTAGTGCTTTTTTGTTTTATTTATTTATTTATTTATTTATTTAGAAATGGAGTCTCACACTGTTGACTGCCTAGAGTGCAATGGCGTGACCTCGACTCACTGAAATATCTGCCTTCTGGGTTCAAGAGATTCTCCTACCTTGGCCTCCCGAGTAGCTGGAATTACAGGCACCCGCCACCATGCCCAGCTAATTTTTTGTATTTTTAGCAGAGATGAAGTTTCACTATGTTGGCCAGGCTGGTCTCGAACTCCTGACCTCAGGTGATCCGCCCGTTTTGGCCTCCCAAAGTGCTGGGATTACAGGCATGAGCCACAGCACTTGGCCTTCTTCGTTTTTAATACTGTCATTCTTTAGTCAAAACACAGTTGCAGTAAAGCATTAATCTCAAAGTTTTTAAGGAGACATTCTTGAGAAATTTAACAGACTATATACATACTGCCACACAAAGAACAGTAAAATAGGACCAAAAACTTCTACAAAATATAAAATGCATTCTCACTTATTTTCATGAAAATACCCCCCACAAAGCTAAATAAATCTTAAAAGTTATCTGGAGACTCTCAGTGTTGTTTTCAAACCAAACAACTCTAATTTTAATTGCATAACAAGATCATTGATAAGAAAGTTTATATATATATATAATAAACATATATATATATAAACATATATATATCAGATTTCATTTTAAAAGTATTTTATAATCTGGCATAGTATGCAATGAGAATTCTCAGGGACTAGAACAGGGCATTTCGATTGTTAAAATTAGAAGAAAAATGTTAGTCTTTTGGAGATTCCAATACCCCCACTAAACTTGTCCCAAGTGTTTTATTTCAGTCAGTTGTGAAACTTTTTTAGTTTCTCCACAAATAACTTCATAATTTTTACTTTAAAATGCCAAGTCATACATTTTAAACTGAAAAAGCAGCAGCAGCAGTACTATACTCAGTAATTTAAATATGTCCCAGTATAGAAGTATAACTTTAATTAATTTGCTGACACTAACTTTAAAAAAAACTTATAAATATTCAAAAAGAGGGAAAGAATTTTAGACAGCCGAGATTATAAAAGCAATTGCTTTAAACATGGAACCTCCATGATAAAAAGGGAGATGTGCTTCTCTACTCAATATATTTTGTTTGGTAGTCACATTACAAACACACACATTCACACTTATCCCAAATATTTTTCTAATTTTAATTGAGATCCATCCACTTGAAAACAAATCCTAGTTTAATTTATTTTTTGCTTTTTATTATTTCTTTTTTAATTTTTTAAAAAACTTTTAGGGATGGCAGTACATGTGCACGTTTCTTATATACGTAAAATTGTGTTATGGGGTTTGTTGTACAGATAATTTCATCATCCAGGTACTACACCTAATATCCAAGAGTTACTTTTTTTTTGCTGCTCTCCCTCCTTTCACCCTTCATCCTCAAATAAGCTCCAATGTCAGATGTTTCTTTCTTTGTGTTCATGAGTTCTCATCATTTAGCTCCCACTAACAAGCGAGATCATGTGGTATTTGGTTTTCTTTTTCTGCACTAGTTTGCTAAAAATAATAGCCTCTAGCTTCATCCATGTTCCTGCAAAACACGTGATCTTATTCTTTTTTATGAATGCATAGTATTCCATGGTGTATATGTGCCACATTTTCTTTGTTCATTCTGTCATTGATGGGCATTTAGGTTGATTCCATGTCTTTGTTATTGTGAATAGTGCTGCAATGAACATTCATGTGTATGTGTCTTTATGGTAGGGTGATTTATACTTTTCTGGGTATATACGCAGTAATGGGACTGCTGTGTTGAATGGTAGCTCTGTTTTTAGCTCTTTGAGGAATCACCATACTGCTTTTCACAATGTTTGAACTAATTTACATTCCCACCAACAGCGTATTAGAGTTCCCTTTTCTCCACAACCTTGCCAGCATCTATTATTTTTTGACTTTTTAATAATAGCCATTCTGACTGGTGTGACATGCTATCTCATTTTGGTTTTGATTTGCATTTCTCTAATGATCAGTGTTATTGAGCTTTTTTTCATATGCCTGTTGGCCACAAGTATGTCTTCTTTTGAAAAGTATCTATTCATGTTTTTTGTCCATTTTTTAATGGAGTTGTTTGATTTTCTTTTGTAAATTTGTTTAAGTTTTTTATAGATGTTGGATGCTAGACCTTTGCCTGTTGCATAGTTTGCAAATATTTTCCCCCATTCTGTAGATTGTCTGTTTATTCTGTTGATTGATAGTTTCTTTTGCTGTGCAGAGACTTTTAAGTTTAATTAGATCATATTTGTCAATTTTTGCATTTTTTGGACGCTTTCATCATTAAATCATTGCCTATTGCTATGTCCAAGATGGTATTGCCTAGGTTGTTGTCCAGTTTTTTGTTTGTTTGTTTGTTTGTTTGTTTACTGTTTTGGGGATTTACATTTAAGTCTTTAATTCATCTTGAGTTGATCTTTGTATATGGTATAAGGGATTCAGTTTCAATCTTCTGTATATGGCTATCCAGTTATCTCAGCACCATTTATTGAATAAGAAGTCTTTTCTCCATTGCTTGTTTTTGTCAGCTTTGTCAAAGATCAGGTGGCCATTGGTGTGTTGCCTTATTTGTGGGCTCTGTATTCTCTTTCATTGGTCTATATGTCTGTTTTTGTACCAGTACGTTGCTGTATTGGTTACTGTAGCCATGTAGTATAGTTTGAAGTCAGATAAGGTGATGCCTCCAGTTTTATTCTTTTCACTTAAGATTGTGTTGACTATTCAAGCTCTTTTATGGTTCCATATAAATTTTAAAATATTTTTTTCTAGTTCTGTGCACAAAGAATGTCATTGGTCATTGGATAGAAAAAGTCTTGAATCTGTAAGTTGCTTTGGGCAGTATGGCCATTTTAATGATATTGATTCTTCCTATTCCTGAACATGGGATGTTTTCTCATTGGTTTGTGTCTTCTCTAATTTCTTTGAGCAGTGTCCTATAATTCTCATTGTAGAGATCTTTCACCTCTCTGGTTTGTTGTATTCTGTATTTGCAGAGTGGTCTCAAAATTATTTGAGAAACTAAATTAAAAATTTGACTTCAGTGTCATGCAGACAACATAATTGTGTACGTAGAAAATTCAAAAGCATCTAATACACACACATACACACATATTAAAACCAATACTTGAACTTAATGAGGTTGCAAAATACAAGTCCAAAATAAAAATAAATAATCATTCATATGTAAAGTATATGTAAAATTATAAAATGCAATGTAAAATAGTTAAAACAGAATTAAAAACAAACACAAAGTCTTTAGGGATATATTAAATGAAAAGTGTGAGAAGTGTAAAATGAAAACTACTAAACATTGCTGAAAGCAATTAAAAATATCTAAATAAATGGAGATCTATTATGTAATCTTGGATTTAAAAATTTAATGTAGTGCTTGCTTCGGCAGCACATATACTAAAAATTTAATGTGAAGAGTCAGTGCTCTTCATGTTGAGTTATAGGTTCACTACAATTCCAATCAATAATGATATCCTATTTCCCATATAAATAAGGTTAATTTAAAATTATTATTATGAAATGCAAAGGGCCAAGAGTAACTAAAAAAATCTTGGAAAAAAAAACAAAATTGGATGATTATGTGGCTTTATTGTAAGGGTATTTTTATGGAGCAATTAATACAGTATCCATGTAAGGATAGACAAATCAATTAATGGACATAGTAGAAACGTAAAAAGTAGACATATGATTGAGTTTCTACAAACATGCCAAAACTATTCACTGGGTTATGACAGTCTTTTCAAGAAACACTGCTAAAACATTTAAATACCTATGTGGAAAGGAAAAAAAAAAAAATTCAACTTCTATCTCACATCAAACATAAACATTTATTCAAGTTGGACACTAGACCTAAAATTATGAGTTAATATAAAAAGTTTCTCATGGGAGTTATGTGAGAATATCCTCATGGCCTTGATATGGGCAAAAATTTCTTTTACAAGACATACATTAAAAAAGTAGTCACATTAAATAAAACCTTCTGCTCATCAAAAACCACGTTCAGAAATTGATTTATACATATACATAAGGAATATGTATGTTTGACAAATAAAATGTGTCTAGGTTACACAATGAACTCCCATAACAAAATAATATGAGGAAAAACCAAATAGTCAAAAGTCATAAAATGAAAAATAGGGCCAGGCGTGGTGGATCATGCCTGTAATCTCAGTACTTTGGGAGGCTAAGGCAGGTGGATCACCTGAGGTCAGGAGTTCGAGACCAGCCTGGCCAACAATGCAAAACCCTGTTCCTACTAAAAATACAAAAATTAGCTGGGTGTGGTGGTTCAGCCCTGTACTCCCAGCTACTCAGGAAGCTGAGGCAGGTGAATCGCTTGACCTGGGAGGCAGAGGTTATGGGTGAGCCGAGATCACGCCACTGCACTGCAGCCTGGGTGGTAGAGTAAGACTCTGTCTCAACAAAAAAGAACAAAAGACTCATATAAATACTTTAGAAATGAAAATACAGTACTGACTAATAAATTCATGCAAAAGGTACTCGAAAGAAGTCATGGCAAAATATGAACTCAAATCACAATTAGATACCACTTCACATTCACAGAAAAGCTGATATTATAAAACTTACAATGTTGACAAAAAGACATATGTTGGCAAAGATGTGGAGCAGGTGGAAATCTTATATATTTCAGTGGCAGTGTAAAATTTCACAGCCACATTGGACAACTCTATTTTAATCCACTTTTAAAAAAATCAGCATCTACTAACCAACAAGACCATTCCCAGTCATTTTTCCAAGTGAAATTAAAATGTATATATACAGAAAGACCTTCACAATATTTGTGTAATAATTTTGTTGATAATAGTCACATAACTTAAAGCAATCTAATGTCTATTATTAGCAGAATGGATAAACAAGTGGGGTATATTCATATAATTTAATAATATATTAATTAATAATTAATTTATTAGAAAAAGATTACTTTTACTCTCAACAACACAAATGAATCTCAAAACATGTTGAGTAAAATAAGGCAGACAATAAAAATGTGCATTCAATATGATTTACTTCTATGAAATTCACAGTTGAGCAAATTTTATCATGGTGGAAATTCAGCAAGTTGTATTTGGGGTCAAAGAGGGAAGATAGATTGGAAACAGGAACAAAGACATTTTCTTAGATGATGGAAATGTTTTATACCTGGATTAGACTGTCGATTAGATAGGGGAATATGCTTGTCAAAATTTATTAAACTGTAAATTTAACTTTATTGAAGATATTCATCAACCAATAAGAAATAAAAATTAGTGAAACTATGATTCTATATAGCAATTAAATGGAATATTAAAAGGAAAATTTTGAAATAAAAAGACTAAAATATTTGCCTTGTTTCCTAAAAATGTTGAAGATTATTCAAACATTTGAACAGAAGTTTATGTGGTAAAAATTTGAGAATAATTTTTGAGGTTTGAAAGAGTTGATTCTTTTTCACCTACTGATCATACCATGGATCTCATTAAATAATAAATGCATGTATCTAGGAAATAGATCAAAATAGTTCTTTTGTTACGTGTGAAGTTAGACTGCTAGGAGAATATAAATTAGGTTAGTGACAATAATGGGCTTTTGAATGTTTAACCCTAAATAAAATGTGTGTGCTTACTTAGTAACTGTCACCACTAGTCAGCGACATACCCCACTCCGAGGGCAGGGCCTTTTCCCCTAAAGTGACTGTATAGCCAACAGAAGATGAGTAAGGGGTATGTCTTCAGAGAGAAAGATTTTTGAGAGCGATAACAGAAAGAAGAGATGAAGGAAGGAGAGAAGGCAGGCAGGGATGGTGGCAGGGAAAGAAAGAAAATGAGAAAGGAGAAGCAGAGACAAAGATAAATAAAATTAAGTATGAATCTAACTGGAAAGAGCTACTTAGATATGAAAGCGGCATATTATTAATCTTGCAATCTGCGAATCACAGTAAATTTGGAATCTATCTTATGTCTGTTTTAATCTACCCCAAGTACCTCATTTTTCTTAATCTTTTCAATAATCATATGTTTAATATCAACTATAAACGAACAGCATAACTTACTATATAACTTCTGCTCAAAAATAAATTTATATTATTTTAGGCAGTTGTTCTGATTACTAGGATTTATCTTATAATTTATGCTATGAAGTAATTTAACAGAAGGTCTGTGTCTTTCATTTATTCTTATTTTGTATTAGTGCCAATTAGTATTTTCTACTAACTTGAACTAATGTTAAGGAATACAGTATGGGGAGTATAGTGAGGAAATCTACTTAACTGTTAAAGAATAAACTTCAGTCCTTTTGTTCTAGGTATCTTTTCATTTGAGAAACAGCTATTTTCAGAAGCTTGATAAAAATATCTACCACTTAACATTGAACACATGAGTGCTCTCTACTTTGTAATTTGCATTTTTAATAATGTCTAGTAATTATTTCCTGTTAAAAATTTACTTATTAAATTAACAAAGATTTATTAAGCACCTGACATGACCCCAAAATTGTTCTAATTGTTTAGGACAAAGCAGAGATGAAGCAAAGTCCTTATGCTCATAATGCTTGTTTTTCAACAGGAAAGACTAAAAATAACTAAAAAAGGAAACACAAACATTGTGTAATGTTAGATTCTGGTAAGTGATATGATGAAAAATATAGTTGGGTAAGAGGCTATCCAATGGGGAGTAATCTGAAGAGTTAGTTAGGCATGGCTGACCACCTCGAAGGAAAGAAAGGAGAAAAAGGGGCCATGACCCACTTAACCACACGATTTACCAGAACTATCAAAATTTGTGGTCCACAGAAATCTAGATTTTTGAATGTGCTTCTTTTGCCAGACAACTTCTGCAAAATACATTGAATTTGAATGACTTTAGGCTGGGTATACATTTACAGTTTGCTACAGGCACTGCAACTCTATTCCCAGCTTTCCAAAGCTTCTGGGAGATTACATATTTACTTTGTCACCCATACGCGCTTACTGTTTACATTGAGATATTAGGCCAATAACTACTATTTAAATAAATAAGGCTTGACTTGTTGATATTAAATGAAATATTACAAGTATGGGAAGAAAAAACTATTAATGAAATTCTGATTTAAAAGGACTTTTGAAGGTTTTATTTCCTGTCCGCATTATTATATTATCAATTTCACATGTCCTATATTGTCAGCTAAATGTTCTTTCTCTCATTCATTTCTCTATATTTATTTTTATTGGCCCCTAGTAATAGAAAGTCATTTCTATTCTAGAAGATGGCCTTGCCCCATATCTAAATAATAGGTGCTATGCAACCAACTGAGATGGACCTTGACAGTCGTAATCTGGAAGCTCCACAATGGTCTTGGATTGATAGTGGCTGGTAAATGAGGGCTGCAATCCACCTTGATAACATCATTGAAAGTGATACTTATTATATGAAGAAAGTTTCAGAATCTGAGTTATATCTAGAAATGATTCTTAAAAAGTCATATATTGAGGCCTCGGCACTTCAGTACTTTGTGGTTTCATTCTCTTGTACCCAGTGATGTGTTAGTGAAATAGACTCTGAGGCTTTTGAACAGTGTCTGTGTCTTAGGTAACTTTTTTCATCTCTGACTGTCACTATGTTTCATTTAAACTGTGGGTCTGAGTATTGTCTTGATTCCTCTGTAAGTTGTAGGAAAGTCTTTAGGTTAAAAGAGTCTTGTGAATCAATGCCTATTCAAACTGCATTTTTGTGCCCCAGAACTTTAACATCAGCTTTCATATCTGTGACCATTTTTACGCAGTCTTTCATATTATTTAAGTCCCTTTTCATTTAATATGAAAAATATTCACAATTACTTACCATAGCAACCACTGTAGAAATAGATTCAACTGCCAAGACTAGCATAAAGTTCACAGTTGATATAACCATCCAAACAGTTTGGAACATGACTCTGTGTAATTATTTTAAGGCTTTTGTATCTTGATGAGAACAGTGAATGCATGAGGAATGAGATTTGCTTTTAATAAGCCCACATGAATATCATCATCATCAACAACAACAATAACTACAAAAGCTATCTTGAGTGCTTCCCATAGGACCCAATTCTACACTTCATGAAATATTATATTCCATAGTAAATATGAAATATTAATTTCATAATGCTGTAAAATGCTACAGATGCTTATTTTATACATACGTACACATGCACAATTAGATGGTGAACTGCAGCACATGAAGGAGAAAAAATATGCAATCTGAATACACAAGCCTATCATCCAAATCAGTACAGGTTAAGTCCTCTTAATCTTACATTTTTCGGACCAGAAATGTTTCTGCTTTTGGATGATTTTGGGATATTTACGTTTACATAATGAGATATCTTGGGAATGGGACGCAAGTCTAAACACAATATTTGTTTACATTTTTTATATACATTATACACATAGCCTGAAGTAGTTGATATTTGGGTTTTTTAATCTACCCATCACATCATAGACCCAATTAAATAATAAATGCATATATTTTATATAATTGTATCTATAAATATCAATGCATGTATTTTATAAAATATTTTAAATAATTTTTAACTCAATTGGATGGAAAGAAATAAAATACAAATAAAAATAAAATATTTTTTGCATAAAATGAAGTTTGTGTGCATTGAATTATTAGAAAGCAAAAGTGTCACTATCTCAACTATCCTTGTGGACAATCTGCAGTTGTTTGGCATCACCATTATTCCTGACTGTGAATTTATATACTACCAATTAGCAATAATTTTCTTAAACTCATTCATACATATATACTTAACAATGAAAAAGATGATGTATTAATGCAGTGAAAACATGGATAATTTAGCACACACTAAAATCACCAGAATAGCTGTATCAGCTTTAAACAACAGCAACAAACAAACAATGGTAGCTTTCAGTCTCCAGCTGCAACACTGTTATTTGATTAAAGGGTTACCATATACTGTTTTGTTTTTGTTTGTGTGCCTGTGTTTTCTGGTGAGAAGCAACATCAGGAGTAGTTGAGGGACCAAGAAGTGAAATCTCTAGGGCTGAGGAGGCATTCCTCTGGGTGACTTTTTAAAATGCTTCCTCCAGAGTCATCTGCCTCATTAACAGCAGTTTCTGTCTTAGAAGTCTCTCTTTGATTTTATAAATTGCTGTATGCCTTTTTCTATTATGACCAAATGCTGCTTTAGTCCTGCAATAAGCCCATTACACATTTTCACCATGTAGTCCATAGGCAGTTTTTATCTTCATCGTCACTCTCATCATGGTCACTTTGATTCAGAGCCATTTTGGCTATTTCACCATTGGTCAATAAATGAACAACCGAAACTTCATTATCAACGTTAAAAAGTTCTTCAGTATACACTTCTTCTAGCTTACTGACAGATTATGAAGGTATACATTCATGTATGAAAAAAGGTCAGACCTCATTTTTTTTTTCTCACTTGACTCACCAGAATCCTTCAAATCACCACCTTGTTCATCATCATCACTGGACATAGACATAGGCCGGAGGTTGTGATAGGCACGTATAAATGTATCTTTAGTCAACTGTGTTCCGAGTGTTGACAAGAGTATCCTTCATGCTGAACTCCTTTTGAAAATCTTCCACACCCTTGCTTCTGTTCACTGCTGGAAGCATGTTCTATTTCTCTTCGTGGATCTAAGGATACTCTGGTCACATGTTTGAATTACCGAAGTCACATTGTCTGGGGAAGTACTAGCATAAACATTATTTTTGATGAAAATTTCACTGGAAGATGAACAAAACAGTTGTCAGGGAATAGCAAAATCTCTCATTTCTCAGCCAGTTCAGCTTCCCTACTATGAGAACAAGTCACTGGTACAAAATATTTGTGAAACCAGTTAGAAAAGATGTTCCTGGCAATTCATACCTTTTTGCTGGTCTCATAATGGACTGGTAAGAAATTCATTAGTTGAAAACAGAAAGATTACAAGATTTCGTCTATCACAGAAAGTTTACACATATGCAAGCCACCTGCAATAGTACATCCTAACACAGTTATTCTGTCCTTGGAATCCTTGATTCTTACAGGGGCTGTCTCATCAGTTGTAATCAGCGTCTTTCTGGGCCATAATGCCAAAACAGTAATGTTTCATCAGCCTTACAGACTTTTTCTGGTGCCAGACTTTCATCAGTAATGAGTTTGGGAAATTTATCAAGGGATTTCTACACTGCTTTGTGATCAGCAGATGCTTTACCACCACAAATTTTTAAAATAATCAATGTCATGTCTTTCCTAAATTTTTGCAACAAGCCTGTTGAATATTCAGTTCCCTTCAATTTTCAGTTCATTGTGATAGATCTTTGCTTGTTTCCTGGTGAGTCCACCATTAAGTGTCATGTGTTCATTGCAATGCTGACAAATCTACTCATTCAATACACGATCAAAATCTTCATTTCTAGCTTTATGCAGAAGTGAATACTATTCACTATTTTCTGTTTATCACTTTCAGCATAGAACTTTAGCAGTTTATCCTTCTGATTCTTTATTTCATATATATGATGGCCATTCCAACAATATACTCTTCTGTAAGATGTTTCACACCTATACTGCTATCCAGTTTCTTTAACAGCTTGATTTTCTGTGCTATAAATAAACAAAAATACCCCCTCTTTTTCTTATCGTTGTTACCTGTTTGAGCATCTGAAGACTGTTTTGGACATTGTGAACAATATCTTTACAGCACAGACAGAAAATAAGCAAAAACAAAGAAAACAATAAAAACAGTAAGAAATGCACATAGGTGTTAGCTCCATGTGGGACATTGTGGGGAACCTGCGTTTGGTGCATCTGGACTGCACATGTGTCATTTCATTACGCTTTGTGGGTGGCTTGTGTAGTGAAATCTGGACTTGCATGAAAAAGATATGTGTATGTATCACAGCTGAAGGGGGCTGGGAGAGTGTTATCCCTTAGGGATGCTGAATAAACTGTTTTGTGCACCTGAATTTTGACTGTGACCTGTCACATGAAGTCAGGTGTGAAATGTTCGACCTGTGGTGTCCTGTCAGTGCTCAAAAAGCTTCAGATTTTAGAGCATTTCAGATTTTGGATTTTTAGATTATAAATGCTCTACTTGTAATGATTAGATCACTTTAGAAGGGAAATTATTAAAATTTTTATTTTCAACTTAATGAATGTAATGATAAATTATATACTTTCTCATTCACGAATATCCATAATTTAAATATTTTGCTATTCAATTCTTTTGTCCTATTTCCTAGAAGTCTTTCCTTCATTGACATTATCTTTGAAATCAGAAACCCTCATGTAGCTGATGGGAAGGATGATTATGTCTCTTGGTTGCATCATGCCTCAAGACACAACTATCTTTCCTTCACTGAAACAAACATAAATATATATGTCATTTCCATATATATAATGGTATATATAATTAATACAGAGTGTCAATCCAATTTGATTGGATTGAAGGATACAAAGTATTGATACTGGCTATGTCTGTGAGGGTGTTGCCAAAGGTGATTAACATTTGGGTCAGTGGGCTGGGGAAGGCAGATCCACCCTTAACTGTGTGGGCACCATCTAATCAACTACCAGCGAATATAAAGCAGAAAGAAAAATGTGAAGAGGAGAGATGAGCCTAGCCTCCCAGCCTACATCTTTCGTGCTGGATGCTTCCTGCTGTTGAACATTGGACTCCAAGTTCTTCAGTTATGGGACTCAGACTGACTCTCCTTGCTCCTCAGTTTGCAGAAAGCCTATTGTGGGACCTTGTGATCATTTAAGTTAATATTTAATAAATTCCTCTCTCTCTCTCTCTATATATATATATGCATACACATATCCTATTACTAATAGGATATACATGTATATCCTATTAGTTCTGTCCCTCTAAGAGAACTCTGACTAATATGACTAATACATATTTTGGTACCAGGAGTTCTATATAATATTCTGCTCTAGAGGAACATAATAAAAGCATTTGACATTCCTGATTCACTGCTCATGAGAGGCAAGGAGTTTAGCGACTCTACACATAATACCTTTGACCGTATGTGGAGAACCAAGGAACATAATGAAGCTGGTTGGTTGCTCCTAAGTACCGTGGACAAAGTGATGAAAGAATATTTTGAACTCAGGGATTCTGTCTCCTGGCTTCAGAAGCAGATACTGAGCCTCAAATCTGCTAAGATTGCCCTGAATAAGAGTCTTATCTCCTGTAGAGAAATAGCTGAAATTTTGGAAAAACAAACACAAGATCTTACCATGCGAGTGGCTGACCTGCAACAAAAGATGCATACACGGCCTTGCCAGGTGTCTACTGTTAAATTGAGGGCATTGATTGTAAAAGAATGAGACTTTGGAACTTGGAATGGGAATGTGTGGGAGGACCCTAATGAAGATGAGAACACTGAATTTATAAACTTTGATTAAACTTTTTTGCCAGACGGAACAGCTTCCACATCCCCAGTAGTGGCAACATCCCCTCTCCAACCTATGCTGTCATCAGCCTTTCTACATTTGTCTGAGGAGATAAACTCCGTGCTGCCTGAGGTAACAGTGATGGCCTTCCCTGAGGCAGTGAGGCAGTTGCCAGACAAGATAATGTTGACTCTCCTGAGGAGCCACCCCCAGCACCCCTGTTTGCTTCTAGACCTATAACTAGAATAAAAACCCGGCAGCCCCCTAGAGGGGAGGTTGAGAGTGTGATCCATGAGGAGGTGCGCTACACTTGAAAATACCTGTTTGAATTATCTAATTTATATAAACAATTCAGGAGAACAGGCATGGGAATGGATATTAAAGGTATAGGATAATGGTGGAAGGAAAATACAGTTGAATCAGGCTGAATTTATTGATTTGGGCCCGCTAAGTTGGGACTCCGCATTTAATGTTGCAGTTCAAGGAGTTAAAAAGATTTTAATAGTTTGTTTGCTTGGTTAGCTGAAATACGGATTAAAAGATGGCCCACTGTGAGTGAGGTGGAAATGCCTGATCTCCTTTGGTTTAATGTGGAGGAAGGGATCCAAAGGCTTAGGGAAACTGGGATGGTGGAGAGGAACAGTCATTTTACACCTACTCATCTCAGCTGGGAGGGTCCAGAAGATACTCCCTTGAAAAATGTCTTGTGAAATAGATTTGTGAGGGCAGCACCTGCATCTTTGAAGAGTCCTATAATTGCTCTTCTCTGTATGTCAGATCTAATGGTAGGAACTGTAGTTGCTCAACTACAAAATTCAAATAAAACGGGAATAATTGGATCCTGAGGTGGCAGGGGCCAAGTGGTAGTACTCAACTGTCAAAGGCAAGGTGGGCATAGCTACTGTAAGGAACAGTAGAGGCAAAGCAGCAATCAGAATAGCCTGATTCGCATAGAACTCTGGCATTGGCTAATTAATCATGGTGTTCCTAGAGGTGAAATTTATAGGAAGTTTACTGCATTCCTACTTAGATTATGCAAATAGAAAACTTCTAGGTCAAAGGGACAAAAGACTAATTTGAATTCTTCTACCAGGGGGGGAAAAAAAAAAAAAAAAAAACATGATCTGCTGAGGTGCTTGCTGAAGGCAAAGGGAATACAGAATGGGGACTAGAAGGAGGTAGTCATAAATACCAGCTATGACCACGTGACTAGCTGCAGAAATGGGGACTGTAATTGTCATGAGTATTTTTCCCTTCTTTTGCTAAAAATATGTTTCTGCATGTATACAACTGTACTATAAAAATATCTTTATTTTATTTCCTTTTCCTTTATCATGTGACATAAGATTTATGGACTTCATATCAGCATTTAAGTACTATCAACTTTATGTAGTAGTATTTGGGTTGGGGATTGGTGTGTTTCCAGTTGTATGAAAAATAGTTGTATTATGTTAGGCGTAATTATGACCTTATCATTGTCTTTATTTGAAGATTCTGTATGACCTCAGGAGATGTGTATGGGTTCAAGCTGACAAAGGGTGGACTTGTGATGGTTAATACTAAGTGTCAACTTGATTGGATTGAAGGATACGAAGTATTGATCCTGGGTGTGTCTGTGAGCCTGTTGCCAAAAGAGATTAACATTGGAGTCAGTGGGCTGGGGAAGGCATAGCTACCCGTAATAGGGTGGGCACCATCTAATCAACCACTAGTGAATATAAATAAAGTAAGCAGAAAAACGTGAAGAGGCGAGACAGGCCTAGTCTCCCAGCCCACATCATTCTCCCTTGCTGAATGCTTCATTCCCTCAAACATCAGACTTCAAATTCTTCAGTTTTGGGACTTGGACTGAATCTTCTTGCTCCTTAGTTTGCAGACAGCTGATTGCAGAACCCTGTCGTTGTGTAAGTTAACACTTAATAAACTCCCCTTTATATGTATATATATGTGTGTGTATATATGTGTGTATATATAATGTAAATATATGTGTGTATATATGTATATATGTATGTGTGTATATATGTATATATGTATAATATGTGTATATATATGTATATATGTAGTATTAGTTTTGAGCTTCTAAGAGAACCCTGGCAAATACTATATTTTTACATATATAGATATATCTATATCTATATCTATACACACATACACACACATATATATATACACCCATATATATATCTATATATGTGTGTGTGTGTGTGTGTGTATGTGCTAGGCCACAGAAAAGCATCAATTATCAATTAGCCAGAGAAACACACTATCTTCATAGAACTTGAAAACTTCTAGGAAAGGTAAACTCTAGACCATCACGTAATCAATACATTACAACTGTGATAGTTATACTTCTCACTATCACCCAACAAGCCATATATTCTCTTGCTTTAGATAAATTAAACCATTTAAACAATTTACTTATTATTGAACTTTAAAATGCTTTTCCTATTAATACTGATATTTCATAAGTTGAAGAAGTACAATATCAACCCCCACACACACAAAGTTAAAAAAAAAAAAAACCCTACCTGGCTATAGACAAAGTTTTTTTATACATGTTTGGTATTAAAAGATGAAATTAATGATGAATTACAAAGAGAAAAATAAATAATAATAATTTTTACAGGAATATTTCTAGTTCTGAGAAACTGTAGGAACCATGAGGTGTAAATTTGGAGTGTAGATCATGAAGCTAACGGCGATAAATTGCTACAGAAATTTTTAAATAAAAATAATATTACTGACGGAACTGTATGATAAAGCTATATCGTGTGCATTTTTTAAAAGCATTTTTAATGAAGTAGAAAACTCATGCCCCTGAAATTCATAATATTTGAATAATTGGTGTATATTTTATTCTTATTATAATGATTTCTCAAAGATGAAAGCCAAATGAATACAAATACATAAAAGACAATAAATCATTGAATATAAGCAACTATATTATTCATAAAAGATACGTTGTAATGGAAGAGAGAAACAGAAATATTTAACCAAGTTCTTGAAGACTTGTTCACAAGAAGAAATTGGAGAAAGTAAAAATAATATATGAGAAATGGCCAGAAAGATGAAATGTCTACAATGTCTATGTTTATACCTTTCAATTTAAAAATAAAAAAAACTGACAATATTTCTGAGAAAATATTTCCTTCTTTTTAAGTAAAAACAACATCACCAAAACAAAATCCTAAAAGTGAAGTAACAGCTAGATACTGTGGGCATGTTTAAAAGGGAGATTTCCAGATACAGTTTTGTGCTGTGGCAGAATACCTGCTTTTTCCTGCTTTTATTCTGGTGCTGATTAGAGAGGATCTTAAGACATGGTCTCCAGTGAAAGAATAAAATTGTGCTTTGCAATATCCATAAATACAGGGCAAGAGACTCAAATGTATGCACTGCACATTTTCCCCTTATCCCCGCTAATCCAAGTGGAGGCTCTGCCTATAGAATAAATAAACAGAGATGGAAATATACAGACTTTTTCTTCAGGTTTAATATTATCATTCTGGCCAGTGTATTTAAAAGAAAGTCTGTGGCTTTATATAATTATGATAGGTCATTCATGGGTTTAGATATATTTTTTTCTCTTGGTTACCTATTTATAGTAATAATTTCATATACATCTGGTAAAAAGAATATTTGAATTCAAATTAGAATTCACTTTCACTGGAATATGGTACCCTCATTCAGAATATGACTAAGTCCACTAAGTAGTAGACAAATTACCAGAATCGTAACCTACCTCAACCTATGAGAAAGCAAATTTTTTTCTATACTCTTTATTTGGACACACACACACACACACACACACGTGCGCGCACACACAGAGAGAGAGGGACATACACAAATAATTTATTACTATCCCTTGTTCTGGACCCCAATGCCTTATTTCTTTTTATGATCTTTCAATTCTTAAACACATTATTAACTTTTCAGAGTTCTTTATGTGAATAATACAACTCAATTTATTATTTGTACTTTATAAGAAAAATAAGACTTGGCTTCATATCATATAATATTTTATTTTCAATTCATGACATAAAATAATTTTATATTCTTGAAATGTAATTTTTGACCAATTTTGAAATGGTCATTTAAATTAAAATGAATTCTTAATTTGAAATCTTTATTTAATGGAACCACAGAAAAGAAAGATGGTTAGGGTTTATTAGAAATTGAGTTTCCTATTACATTCAATTGCACTTTAATAAGCATCCTCATAAGGCTTTCCAGGATGCAGATTCTTCCATTAGAGATCAGCGTGGAGAAGGTTTATCAAGGGAGGAACTTGGGATCAACTTTTGTTGAAGAGAAAGAATGGAAGCAGAATTGGCCAGAGGGAGAAGTTAGGTAATGATACAGTCTCAATAAAGGTCTCATACGACACCAAAAGAAAATACAATGCTAGAATAGCCTTTTAGAATTATCCTACATAAGTCATTGGATGTTAGCTTCCTTGAGACAAGACCATCACTTTCGGAACAGCATCTCTCTTCAGCTAAGATAATTACACAGAATGTGGACAGTTGAGGGCTCTCTGCTGACAACATTCTGGAGTCCCCACAAAAAGTCCCCACTGAGGCACTGCCTCGTGGAGTTGTGAGAAGAGGGCCACAGTCCTCCAGACATCAGAATGGTAGATTCCCTGGCAGCTTGCACTGTGTGCCTGCGAAAGCCACAGACACTCAATACTAGTCTGAGAAAGTGGCCAGGAGGGAGGCTGTAAGCTGCTAAACCACCGGGACAGAGCTGCCCCTGACCATGGGAGTCCACCTCTTGCATCAGTGTGACCTGATGTGAGACATGGAGTCAAATGAGATCATTTTGGAGCCTTAAGATTTGACTGCTCCACTGGCTTTTGGACAGGCATAGGGCCTGTAGTTCAGGTTGGCCAATTTCTTCTGTTTGGAATGGCTGTATTTACCCAATGCCTATACCCCCATTGTATCTAAGAAGTAACTAACTTGACTTGGTTTTACAGGCTCATAGGTAAAAGGGACCTGCCTTGTCTCAGACGAGACTTTGGACTGTGGACTTTTGAGTTAATGCTGAAATGAGTTAAGACTTTGGGGGACTCTTGGGAAGGCATGACTAGTTTTGAAATGTGATGACCTGATACTTGGGAGGGGCCGGGGCAGAATGATATGGTTTGGCTGTGTCCCCATCTAAACCTCATATTGAATCGTACTTCCCATAATTCCCACATGTCATAAGAGGGATCCAGTAGGAGGTAATTGAATCATGGGGGTAGGTCATTTCCATGCTGTTCTCATGATAGTGAATAAGTCTCACAAGATCTGATGGTTTTATAAAGTGGAGTTCCCCTACACAAACTCTCTTACCTGCTGCCATATAAGACATGACTTTGCTCCTTACTATTTTTCAGTCATGATTGTCAGGTCTCCCTAGCTATGTAGAACTGTGAGTCAATTAAATCTCTCTCGTTTATAAATTACCCAGTCTCAGGTATGTCTTTATCAGCAGCATGAGAACAGACTAATACACCAATAAAACTACTACAAACAATTGTGTACAAGCTTTTGTGTAGACATTGTTTTTATATCTCTAAGCTAAATGGCTAAGCAAAAAATTGCTGAACTGTATGATAAGTGTATGTTTCTTCTCCTACAAAACTGTCAAGCTGTTTTTCCAAATGACTCTACCATTTACATTCTTACAAAACATATATGAGACATCCAGCTTCTCCATATTCTCTTTAGCATTCGATGTGCTATTATATTTCTTCCTTTTCTGTCTCTCTTTACTGTTGCTATTGCAATGGTGTACAGTGATTTCTCATTGTGTTTTAACTTGCAATTCCTTAATGACTAGTACTGTTGAATCTTTTAATACACTTGATAGGTTCTGTTCTTTATACATTGAATAGATCTTGGTTGAGTTCTATATTCTTGCTGATTTATAGTTTACTTGCTCTGTCAATTGTTGAGGTGGGTGTTGAAGTGTCCAACAATTGTGGATTATTCTATTTCTCATTTCAATTCTATCAGTTTTTACCTAATATAATTTGCATTTCTGTTGATTGGTGTGTACACATTTAGAATAGCTGTGTCTCATTGGTAGATAGACATATCATTATGTAATATTGATCTCTGCCTCTGATCATTTTGTTTGCTCTGGGAGTTGTTTTATATGATATTGATATAATTACTCCTGCATTAATTTAATTAATATTTGCAAGTGAAGCAGGATATTTCCCTGAACTTTTCCCTCCTTGCAGGAGTGAGTGTGTCAGCGAACAAGGTGGGAACTGGAGTACATGAACACTGGAACTAGCTGGCCATTTCAGCGCTGGTGGGAGCAAGCACCACTCACTCAGACCTGATGCATTTCTCATGGGAGGGAGCATGCCGGTGAGTGTGTACAGAGCTGAAGTGAGTGCTTTTGGGCACCAGCTAGAGAAAACTCCATGTGGGCCCTGCAACAGCATTGGGGAGGGTTGTGCCAGTGACCCCTGAAGCCTCAGAGGTGTGTTACAGTGCTCTTTTAGCTCTACAGACAGCAATGGCTTAAGTGTTTTAATAGCTCAGTGGTCCTTTTGTATCTGCACTTGTGGCTCCCAAGCTCTTGTCTGGCATCCAGCAGAAATGAGGGTGCACAAACAAATTGAAGGATGGTCAATGTGGGAGATTTTATTGCTGAAGAAAGTGGCTCTCAGCATATAGGGGAGCCGAAAAGGGAATGAGGTGGGAAAGTAATCTTCCCCTGAAGCACAGCCATCTCTTACTGGATTCTTCTCCCAGGTTACACCATCAGGCTGTCCCTCACCACAATCCTGATGTCCAACTGCTTCTTCTCTCTGCCAGATAAGACTGGGATTTTTTTTAAGCTCAGGATGAGGGGCAGAATGGATCATGGGTGGCTTAAGAAAAGGCAATATTTGAACAGAAAAACAAGGATATAAGTTCTCACTTTGAGTTGTGGTCTCAGGCTTTTCGGCTTGAGGGTGAGGCTTTCATCAGGGACTGAGCCCTGTCTGCCTGGAATTTCTCTGCCTCCTGCCTCTATCATTGTATCATTTCCCTCTCCTGAAGAGGCACATCTAACTGCTGCTGGAATACAGGGGATTACTGATCTTAGCTACTTCCTGTTGACAGGGGACATTATGTTGGGGAGGACAATAATCAGATTCCTCACAGAAGTCTACCTAAGGGTTTCCAGCAATAGGGAGCATCTTCTGGGGACCTTGGAGTTTGGAGTGAGTTTGGAGTTTGATGGCCTCTAGGTGAGAAGAAACAAGTTTTACAAGGTAAGTATGCATAGATAAAATATGTATATTATACAAAAAGAGGTTAAAAGGAGAGAATCTAACACCAAATATTACAGAAATAATCCTTCTGAAAACAATATAGTGCCCTGAACTGTTTCACCCTAGTGAAAGAAATTAAACCTTATATGGGGGCAGTTTTACTTCAGGAGAGATACAACTGTTCAGGGGAATGAATTAGATATTCCGGAAGGCATTCAGGATTAATGGGTCTTTGGTGTAGAACAGAACGAAGGTAAGAACAACAAGCATAAGCAAAACTATAGAGAGAATATCCATGGAAGGTCAATTATTAATTTATCTTTTGTGATTTTTAGCTTGAGGTCCCTGATCTCTTCACATGGGTACTTTGGGTGCTTTTCTGTGTTGATGAAGGTTGAACAGTTGGCCAGGGCCAGTCTAGGGGCCTTCTGGCAACACTGAGAAGTGTCTTCAGCAAGATGCCTTCAGCTGTCCCAGGACTTTATTCTGGCCCAAACTGATGGCTAGACATCCATGAAGGGAAGCAGAGCTGAGAGTCCTTTCACCCAAAAGTAGAGAGAGGTGGCAGGGTTGCATCTTGTCCTTTATAAGTGGCATAGCTCAGAGGAAAATCTGAGGACCAAAAATCGTGGGAAAAAAGTGAAGAGACAGATCCAGCAGGTCCGCATTTATTCACCCTTCCGATGAATTCCAGATGGGCCCTCAGATGAAGCAGGATATTTCCCTGATCCCTTTACTCCTCTCAGGAAGGTGACCTAGTGAATGAGGTGAAAAGTGGAGTGCACAAATGCTGAAACAAGCTGGCCATTTTGGCACTGGCAGGAGTGAACTCCAGCCACTCACACCTGCTTTGCTCCACCCCTCATGGGAGGGAGCATGCAGGTAGGTGGGTGCCGGAGCTAGGGTGAGTGATTTTGGGTTCTGGCAGGGGCAAACTCTGTGTGGGCCCCGAGGCAGCATCTGATGGGGTGTGCCCACAATCCCTGAAGCCCAAGAGGGAATGTTACAGTGCTTTTTTAGCTCTGCCATTTATGGTCAGCTTAAGTGCTAACTGCTCAGTGGGCCTTTTGTATCCACACTTGTGGATTGTATCTGAGCTCTTGTCCAGCATCCAGGAAAATGAGGTCATCTGAATGAACTGAAGCATGTGTAAATGTAGGGAATTTTATTGCCAATGAAAGTGACCCTCAGTGGGAAGGGGAGCTGAAAAGGGGACAGGGCAGGAAGGTAATCTTCTCCTGAAGTGTGGCCTTCTCTAGCCAGATTCTTCTCCAAAGTTAGGCCATCAAGCTGTCCCACTGAAGTCAAGTCACTTCTCTCCAACTTCCAGCCATAGTCTCTGATGTCCAATTTCTTCTCTCTGCTGGCTGAGTCTGGGGCACAGGATGGCAGGGGGCAGGGTGAACCATAGGTAGTTTTGGAAAAGACAACATTTGAGTGGGGAATTAGGAACGTAAGTTCTCACTTTTGGGCTGTGGTCTCAGGCTTTCTGGCTTGAGGATGAGGCCTTCTCTAGGGACCTGCCCCTGTCTGCCTAGAATTTCTCTGCCTCCTGCCTCTATCATTGTATCATTAGGACACTTTTTCCATTGATTTACTTTCATCCCAGTTATACCACTACATATGAAGTGAATTTCTTATAGACAGCATATGTATTTGTCATTGTTTTTATCTACTCTATCAGTGCCTGTCTTTTAACTGGTGCACTCAGGCTATTTTTATTTTATGTAACTATTTATATTTCAGGCTTAAATTTGCCGTCTACATTTTTTGTTTTCTGTTATTTGTCACTTTGGTTTATCTGCTTTCTTTTTTTCTTTATTGCTTTCCTGTGGGCAATTTAAATGTATTGATTTATTTATAGAGTTGTTGAATGTATTGCTTTGGTTGCTCTAGGTATTATTACATTATATATGCACAACTTGGGCCAGTATACTGGTTTCAACATTTTGCCATTTTACGTGAAGTATAGAAGCTGTAGTTCTCTTTTTTTGCCTTACTGTCTTACATTTGCAATGTATTGCTCTAACTATTACCTCTACATACAACAAGAACTTCATCAGAGAGTTCTATTATTATTGTCTCAACCATGAAATGTAATTTAGAAAACTCAAGAAGGGAAAATCAATTGTATTTCTGCATATTTGACCTTCCCGTTCTTTCTTCCTTCTTGATGTTCCAGAGCTCCTAATTTTATAATTTCTTTTATGTTTAGAGAACTTCCTTTAGCTATTCTTTTATGGGAGGTATATTGGCAACAAATTATTGTTGTCTGCAACAGAAATGCTGCTTGCTATTTGTACCTCACTTTGTGTAGGCCATTATGCTTTCCATTCCCAGAGTAGTCATTCCAACACCATGTTTATATTCTCTTCTTGCCAAGATCTTAATTCTGTATTCTTGGGAGGGTGGTTTCAAATGGAAAAATTCTAGTTAACTCAATTGTTTATGATTTCCCCCTTTATCCAGCCTCTTCACAATTCAGTTTCATGCATATATTCCCAGTTCCTGCCCTAACACTTATTCTAGTTTCTGCTGCTTCTTTGGGGGATATAAGCAGTCTATGACTGTACCCATAAAGGAAGATAAAGGTTTTAATAAAGGTAATAAAGCCCTAATATTCATACCAAGAAAGTATTCAAAATCATGTTTCAATCGAACAATTGATAAAAAATTTGAATTTTCATTCAAAGTTGAACATGTTAATTTTTTTCTGGAGTTCATGGACAAACACTATGGAAACAATAAAGCAAAACCCATGGGGTTTTATTTTAATATAGTGTTGCTTTCAATTTATTTTAAATAAGTAAGTAAATTTTACAATGTTGAAAGACCAATTGAATAGTACAGTTTTGAAAATAACACAACATATTCCATATCCTTTAAATATTTGTGTGTGTGTGATGTAGAACATGTTTTAGATTGGAAACTGTAATGAATTTTCAGTTTTTCCGATATATTTTAACTTTCCATTGCAAAACTTATGATTTCCTTTCTGATTTATCTTTCACTATAATAAATGTTATATAAATATGTTTGCTTTTGCTTTTTGTTGTTGTTTTCTGTTTAGGTCGTTTATTCTTTTTACATAGTTTTGAAGAAAAAACTTAGTGTTTAAGGCGTTTTTGTTGAAACAAATGAGTAGTTTATCAAAACTCTTGTGGTGTGGTTAGTATGAACTTAAAAATGTGGCCTATTGTATGCTGAAAAATACTCTACTGGAGAAATATGTTCTTAGTAGGTAAAAAAATAATAAAAAAGTGTTAAAAATGCAAATATCTACAAAAATATCTACAAAAAAATCTTAGGATATGACAGTTATTATTTCATTTATTAATTTCCATAAGGTTTATGAGATAACTTTTAGAATTAAAACACTATGATAAATGTTAAAAAATATATAAATATCTCATGTATTTTTTCATATACACTTACATGCTGCATATAACAACATTTTGGTCAATGAAGGACTGCATATCTGATAGTGGTCCCATTCAACTATAATGGAGGAGAAAAGTTCCTATTGCCTAGTGATATTGTGGCATAATATACTACTTGTGTGTTTGTGGTGATGCTGGTGCAAACAAACCTCCCATCCTGCCAGTCAAGTAAAAGTATAGCAATACAATTATGTACAGTACGTGATACTTGATGATGACATATTACTATATTACTAGTTTATGTATTTGCTGTAATATCCATTTTATCATTATTTTAGAGCAAACTTCTTTTACTTATTAAAAAATGGGTAACTTTATAGTTACAGTCTGAGGCAGGTCCTTTAGGGGCTATTCCAAAAGAAGGCATTGTTATTATAGGAGGTGACAACCCTATACTTGTTATTGCCCCTGAAGGCCTTCCAGGGAAAAAATAATGTGGAGGTGGGAGAGAGTAATATTCCTGATCTTGATCCTGTGTAGGCCTAGGCAAATATGTATGTTTGTATCTCAGTTTTTAACCAAAAAGTTTAAAAAGTAAAACAAAAAATTTAAAAAATTAAAAATAGAAATAAATTATAGAGTAAGAATATAAAGAAATAAAATATTTTTGTATAGCAGTACAATGTGTCTTTGAGGCTCAGGGCTTTATGAGTCAAAAAGTTAAAAAGAGGTTGTAAAGTGAAGAAATTATAGTAAGCTAAGGTTAATTTATTATTAAAGTATATTTTTATCATAAATTTAATGTAGCCCATGTATAGTGTTTATAAAGACTACAGTGGTGTATAATAATGTCCCAGGCCTTCACATTCACCCAATACTCATAACCTAGAGCATCTGCCAGTCCTGCAAGTTCCATCATGGTAAGTGCCCTATACATGTGTATGAATTTTTCTCTTTTATACTAGATTTTTACTGTGGTTTTTAAATGTTTAGATATACATATGCTTCCCACTGTATCAAAATTGCCCTCAGTATTCAGTACAGTAACATGCTGTGTAAGTTTGTAGACTAGAAGCAATAGTCTATACCATATAGCTTAGGTGTGCAGTAGGCTATACCATCTAGGTTTGTGTAAGTGCGCTCTATGATGTTTATACAAAGACAAAATCACTTGAAGATGCCTTTTTCAGAAAGTATCCCCATTGTTAGGCAGTGCCTGACTGTATACGTATATATAAAAAAGTGGCAGGACTTCTGGCTATAAGGCATTCATAGATGGTGAAGAAAATATGCAGAAGTAAGCAATTATAATTCAGTTAACATAATTTTAGTAATAAACTAACATATAAGAAGAGTCAAAACAAAATATGGTGAAGCACACTGAAATAAGAAGATGGAAAAAGGAGATCTTCAAAGAATGAGTCACAGAGGAAATTGATAGAAAATTGAAGGATGAAGAGAGATTTCCTGGCCAGGTGTTAGTAACTCTGCTATCTTTCTGAGATAAAAGCATAGCGATATTAAGATGGCATATTTTGCTACCTAGATATTATGTGCAATTGAAGTGTATTAGGCTTACATCCATTCTGTGAACTGAAAAACACTGAGGAGGTATAAGGTTGAGAAATAAGAGATCCTTATATCAGTCTAAGGAGTTTGGACTTGTTTTTGAATATCAGTGGTTCTAACAAGTGGTCAGAATTTCCAGGTGATTTTTGAAAAGTAATAATGTTCTGGCCCAGATCAAACCTTCTGAACTAGAGATTTTGGAGTATGAATGCTGTTGTCATTAACCAATTATGAGATTTATGAATATCATGTTTTAATGAGACAGTGTAAAGGGATTCAGGGTATAAAGGGTAACCAGAAGAAAAATATTGTATGCTATTTATATATTTTGTGAACTATACAGTGATATAAAGTAATTGGGGTGAATATTGTTTTTAGCCAGCACTTTACAGTGAATGAAAACACAGTAGATATAGTAATGTTCCCTCAGTGATATTCATGACCTTATCTCTATAACCTATAAATTCCTCACATGGTGAAAAAGGCTTTGTAAATGTGTTTAAATTAAGAATCTTCAGATGGGAATATTTTTATGAATTATCCAAGTGGGACCAATGTTATCACAAAGGCCCTTAAAAGAGGCAGTGGCAGCGAGGTCAGGAGTTTGAGACCAGCCTGGCCAACATGGTGAAACTCCGTGTCGACTAAAAATACAAAAATTAGCCAAGCGTGGTGGCAGGCATCTGTAATCCCAGCTACTTGGGAGGCTGAGGCAGGAGAATCGCTTGAACCCGGGAGGCGGAGGCTGCAGTGAGCCAAGACCGTGCCATTGCACTCCAGTCTGGGTGACAAGAATGAGACTCTGTCTAAAAAAAAAAAAAAAAAAAATTGGCAGTGGTAAGACATTGGCAGAGATCAAAGTGATACACTGTAAGAAAGACTCCACTTGACTCTTCTAGATTTGATTACACTTTAGAATTCTGGCGTTCAGAAGTAGAAGATAATGCACATGTGTTGTTTTAAGCTACTAAGTTTGTGGTAATTGGTTACAGCAGATATAGAAAACTAACACAAGCAAGACCTTTCAATCAAAGGTCAAATGAGATTCAAATTCAATCTCATTTGAATCATGTTTTTGCTACTAACGAAGTGCATTATTTGGCTTCTGTAAGCCACTCTTCTAGAAACTCCTTCATACTTTTTTAGTAAGGATGCAGGAAAAATTTAGAGCACAGTGATAGGTCCGGGTAATCTAATCAAGAGATATCTGTATTTTGTTATTAGCATGAACAGGGATTAGCAAAATTTCGGGTTTTGCTATGTAGTCATGTTTCTGCAGAATGGGACATAATCCTACCATAGTTTTAGAGTGAAAAGGAAGAACCATGTAATCATACATTCACAATTTGCAGAACATGAACAATTAAAAGATGATCATGTATTCTTACATAAATATTTACATACCCTGGGTAAGCAGTTTTCTATATTGGGTAATGTTAAATGGAGAAATACTTCATTTATTAACCAGATATTAATGAACACTTACTATGTAAATGCCTGAGCATTTCTAAGTGCCAATGAATTAATGGGACACAATTACTGACCGTCTGGAGTTCACATCTTAAGTTAAAATACAAGCAATAAAGTAATAAACATAATATTGGGCAATAGTAAGCGTTCCTCAGAAAAATACAGCAGGGGAAGATGTGAGACAATGGTAGAGGTAAAATTTTAAAAACTGTGGTTAGAAAGTCTCTGAGGAGATGTCATAAAAGTTATTGAAATTGGCCTCATGAAGATTATTTACCAGGTTAGGTTGGAAAAAATATTTGTGCTTTTCATGATAATAGACTCTAGACCTCTAAACCTTGCAAATTTTAATACAGTCTCCCAATGACTCTAGTGTTTAAGTACTGCCTGAGATAGCTGAGGTGTAAATCATGGTGTGGATCCAAGCTGCATTTTCAAATGTTTGTTATGGAGGAAACTACAAATATATTAACAGGTTGGTTCTTCTTGGAAAGAAGAAAATTGATCATTAATACAATAATTTCCATTTGAGGAGCAGATAGGAATAGAAATATGTTGTCTAACCATTCCATAAAACTCCACCCTGGCTGGTCATAGTGGCTCATGCCTGTAATCTCAGCACTTTGGGAGGCCGAGGAGGTCATGAGGTCAGGAGTTCGAGCCCAGCCTGGCCAAAATGGTGAAACCCCGTCTCTACTAAAAATACAAAAATTAGCCAGGCATGGTGGCAGGAGCCTGTAATCCCATCTACTCAAAGGGCTAAGGCAGGAGAATCACTTGAAACCAGAAGGCAGAGGTAGCAGTAAGTCAACATTGCACCACTGCACTCCAGCCTGCATGACGGAGTGAGACTCCATCTAAAAAAACAAAACAAAACAAAACAACAACAACAACAACAAAACAAAACACTCTACCCCTAACTCTCACACTTCCATGGTTAAAATTCATCACCTACCTATTATAGCTTACATCTGTGGGTGAGATGTATATGTTTTTTAGCTTTATAATTCATTGGTCCTTTACATGTACACTAATTTCTAGCTTCAACAAACTATTACGAAGTCCTCAAATATTTTATGCTTTCAATGCCATATTTTTGATGCTTTAATTCATGGTTATATTCTTCATAGAATCACTTTTCCTTGTAAAAATTACTTTTTTAAAAAAATTACTTGCATACTTTGTAAATGTGTGAAATATGTGCTCTTTAAAAAATTATAGTACATAAGTCTTCAACAATAGTGTAGTGTATATTGGAAGGGCATTAAAAATAATAAAAACAATAATAAAAATTATCAAACCAACTTCTTAAAAAATTCCAAAAAATAACTAAAGTCTTGTAATAATTTCAGTCATGTGTATTCAGGAATGACTGCTAAAATTTGTTAAAACAGGAGGCTTTGTTCAACTTGCCATGCTCTTTTGTGCGGATTATAACTTCTTTCCACAGCTTCATGGTAGCTTTTAAAACCAGCAGTCATGTAACAACTGGAGGAGTTTGGAGTTCCTTGAAAAGCTCCATCCTTAGAGCACTATTATTATTATTCCCTCTCTGTCATAGCTCCCTGGCAAAGCCCCATTTTCAGAATAGTGTCTTTATTTGAAAAGACAGACTTTGTTCTGCAAGAAAATTCCCTATCTTCACTATGTTTGCAATAATTAGAAGGAATTGTTTAACCTTGCAGCTGCTTAAAGCTTCAATACAGTGGAGGCACATAAGTGCCTTGACAAAAATTTAAAACAAATATCTGGATAATCAGGTGTTGATCATGAGTTTGGAATTGCTCTGATATATGCATAAAAATTTAGAAAACTATGCACATGTGCATGATTAGGTACCTACCAAAATAAAGAAATGACATTAGAAATCCTCAATCACTCACTTCTGACAGACCTTGAAGTAGAGTTGTAAACTTCAGCACTGAAGGAATCCCTTCAAATATACATGAAGTTCCTTAGCAAATGATTGAAGGTTTATTAATTCAAGGTATTTCAGGAAATCTCTGACTAATTGCTAGCTGACTACTAAGACATTTGGGGAGAACTTTTAATGACCATATACTACAGAAAATAAACTTTACAGAATTAGTCCAGAAAATTTATTAAACAAAAAAAGCCGTAACCATAATTTAAAGAAATAATAAAAACATCAACAAAATATAACCGGAGGAGAAAAGAGTATCTTATTTTAAATTGTCATATTCTGTCATCTAAAATGTTTAGATTTTAAGAAGAAATTATGAAACAGAAAGGAATAATAAACGATGACCCATATACATAAATAAAACCAGTAAACAGAAACCACCTATTCAGGGTTCAGAAACTTTAACTCAGCTAATAAGAATATTTTCAAATAACAAAAAGGCAATATATTCAAAGAATTAAAGAAAAGTATGGCAATATCTCACAAAATAACATGAGCAAAGAGATAAGAATTAATTTAAATTTAAATTTTGTAAATGAAGAATACAATAACCAAAATTTAAAAAGTTACTAGAGTGGCTCAACAGTAAGTCTGAGTGTCAGAAGAAGATAATCTGCAACCTTGTACATAGAAATAGGCCAATTGAGACTACCCAGTTTGAGAAGCAGAATGAAAAAAATATAAAGAAATTTTATAAAAATTTAGAGAGCTATGGACACCACTAAATACACCAACATATGTATAACAGGAATTTCAGAAGATAAGGAGAAAGGAAATGGAAAAATATTTGCAGAAATAATAGCTGAAACTTTTCAACTTAATGGAAATATTGATCCACATCTAAGAAGCTCACCAAACTTTAATTAGAAGAATTTACAATATATCCACCATGGCTAAACTGTCAAAAAGCCAATGCAAAGAGACTCTGAAGAGAAACAAAAGAAAAATAACTTATTACATTGGTATTGTCACAAACACCAACTACTGATTTGGCATTAAAACAATGTAGACCTGAAGGTAGTGATATGACATATTCAAAATGCCAAAAAGGAAAATAATATCAATAAAATATTCTAAATTTAACAAAACTCTGTCAAAAATAAGACTAAAGCTATCCCCATATAAAAATAAAATGAGATAATTTATTACTGGTATGTCTACTGTACAATAAATTCTAAAGAGACCTATTCCAGCTGAAATGAAAGGACAATGAAAGGCAATTAAATCAGCACAAAGAAATAAAGAGCACTGATAAAGGTAACAACATAGGTAATTATGAAAGATAATACGAATATATTTATTTCAATAGCATTTTTTCTGACTTAAAAGATGGCTACATTAATCAGTAAGTATAAATCTATATTGAGATGGTTATGATGTATAAAAATGTAACCAATATGTATGATAACAGCAAAAATGAGAAGGGGTGAGTTATAGTGGAATAATTTTTTATATACTATCAGAATCAATTTAGTATAAATCTAAACTAGATTGCTTAACTTTAGAATGCAAATTGGAATCCAAGGCCAACAACAGAAAAAAAATTACCTCAAATAAAGCAAAATAAGCAGGTAGTTAAAAGGGTATAAAAAGCCTCCCAATTTAACATAAAAGCATGCCAAAATAGAGAAACAGATAAACAAAAAGAATATAGCAAATATAGAAAACAAGTAGTAAAGTAACAGATGTAAACTTGTTTCAGTACTTAATTAAATGCAAATGGATTAAATTAGTGAATAAAAAGTCAGACATCTGCAATATTAATAGTCTCCATAATCTATAGCTATCTATAACAGAAACATTTTAGACACAAAGAGCTTAAAAGTAAAAAGGTAGTAAAAATACGTTATGCAAACAGTAGCTTAAAAGTAAAAAGGTAGTAAAAATACGTTATGCAAACAGTAATCAAACAAGACTAAAGTGGCTATATTAACATAAGATGAAGTGCGTTTCAAGGTAAAAATTGTTATCAGTGATAAGTGACATTTTATAATAATAAAAGAGTTGAAGTATCAGAAAACTATAATAACCATAAAGATGTAAGCACCTAACAACAGAGCAGTCAAGTGCATGCAGAGTCACTGAGAAAATTGAAGAAAGAAATAAACAATTTAATAATTGGAAACTTCAATGGCTAAATTTCAATAACGGATAAAACGAGTAGACAGATGATGAAAAACAAATAAAAGATGTAAACAACACTGCAAACCAAGTAGTTCTAATAGATATCCATATAATATGCTACCCAACAATTTCAAAATGCAAATTATTCTCAAGTGTAAATGAAAAATTCTCTAAGGTATACTATATGCTAGGTCAGAATACAAAAATCAATAAATTAAAAATAATTAAAATTGTTCAATGTATATTTTTCTAATCACAACGGAGTAAAATAAATGAAAAACAGAAGAAAATTTGGGAAATTCACAAATATGTGAAAATTAAACAGCACATTTAAAACCAACAAATGTAAACATATAGAAGAAAAATTTAAAAATACTTTCAGATGAATGAAAGTAAAAACACTACAAATCAATATTTGTGAGACACACACACACAAAAACCAGTGTAAGAAGATTTATAGCTATAAATACTGATATTTAAAAGAAGAAAGCAGTCTAACAACTCACTAAAGTAACCTCCACAAGACACTAAGAAAAGTAGCATAAGTTAAATCAAAGCTAGCAAAAGGAAGGAAATAGTAAATAATAGAGCAGAAATTAATGAAATAGGAAGTAACAAAATAGAGTAAAATCACAAAAACAAATTTTTTTTGAAATAATTGACAAACTGCAAAACTTTAGCTACGTTAACCATGAAAAAAATGAGAATGCTTAAAATTGCCAAAATCAAGAACTCAAGAGGTAATATAACATCTAAACTTACATAAAAATATTATCCTTGAATAGCATAAACAAAAATCAGATAATTTAGATAAAATAGATACATTTCTAAGAAAAAATGCAAACTACAATAGTGATGCAACAAGACAAAGAAAATCTACATATATTTATACAAGTGAAAAGACTGATCTATTAATAAGGAAACATTCCACAGGAGTCCAGACTCAAATGGCTTTATTGTTGAATTTATACAAAATATTTAAATAATTTTCAATATTTCAGAAACTTATTTAATATTAGAAGAGGCAATTAATACCCTAATTCAAAAACCAAATAAAAATATCACAAGAAAATGACAAAGCAATATCCCTTAGGAATATAGTTGCAGAAAAAATTATCAAACCAAAGTCAGCAACATACATTTAAAAAAAAAAATACATGAACACGGGAATTTATCCCAGGCATACAAACTTGGTTTAACATCTATAAATCCACCCATATAATAAGTCATATTTAAAAATAAAGGACAAAAATTACCTAATTATGTCTATAGATGTGAAAAAATTGGACAAGGCCAACATCCATTCATGACAAAAAAATATTCAACATATTTGAAATATAAGTGAAATTATTCAAACTGAAAAAAGTCATCTGCTGAAAACCTATAGTGAACATCATGCTAAATTGTAAAAGTATAAAAACTTCTCTTGACTGGGCGCAGTGGCTCATGCCTGTAATCCTGGCACTTTAGAAGGCAGAGGCGGGCAGATATCTGAGGTAAGGAATTCAAGACCAGCCTGGCCAACATGCTGAAACCCTGTCTCTACTAAAAATCAAAAATTAGCCAGGTGTGTTGGAAGGCTCCTGTAATCCCAGCTACTCGGGAGACTGAGGCAGGAGAATTGCTTGACCCTGGGAGGTAGAGGTTGCAGGGAGCTGAGATTATGCCACTGCACTCCTGCCTGAGCAATAGAGCAAGACTCTGTCTCAAAAAATAAATAAATAAATAAATAAAATGAATAAATAAATAAAAGTTTTTCCTTGTGAGTCATAAGAAAACAAAGATGAACACTCTTGCCACTTCTGTCCAACATCTCTTGAGGTTTTAATCAGGATAATTAAGTTAAATAAAAATATAGAGAAGCTATCCAGATTGGAAAAAATAAGAAATAAATGTATTTCTATTTGTGAAAAGCCTGATCTTGTACATAGAAATTCCCATGCAGTACACTAAAAACTGTTAGACTTTATGTATGAATTCAACAAGGCAAAATATATAATTAGTATTTAAAATTAATTGAATTTCCACAGACTATCAATGAAAACAATTGAGATTAGAAAACAATTCCATTCAAAACAGCAAAAAAAAAAAAAAAAAAGAAGTATTTAGGAAGAAATTTAACAATATAAGTGCAAGCTTTATATTGTTTTTAAGTCTTATATATAACATATATAAGATAATATATATAATGGAACTTATATAGTTCCATTGAGAACTACATAAAATTATTAAAATAAATTAAAGAGGATCTAAGTACATATTCAGATATCCTACATTTATGGACCAGAAGACAATATTGTTAAGATGGCAACACTCTCCAAATTGATCTACAGATTCAATGCAGTCCCCATCAAAAATTTAGCTGCCATTTTTTTTTTTTACAGTAATTGACAAGTTGATCCTAAAATTTCTATAAAATTCAAGGTCCCAGGATACTTAAAACAATCTTGAAAAAGAACACTTCAGTTGAACTAACATTTCTCAATTTTAAAACTAATTGGAAAAAAATAATCAAGACTGTATGGCACTGGCATAAAAATAGATATATAGGTCAACTGGATAGGATTGAGATTTGACAAGGGCTTCAAGATTATTATAAGGACATAATAATCTTTTCAACAAATCATGCTTCATAATTGAATATTCATATAAGAGAATAAATGAAATTGGACTTCTTCCTTAAACCATACACAAAAAATTAACGTAAAATAGATTGTAGTCCCAAACGTAAAAGTGAAATCTCTAACATTTTTAGAAGAAAACATATGAATAACTTTGTGACAGTCCATTAAGCAATGATTTCTTAGTTATGACACCAAAAATACAAGTGATGAAAGAAAAGCATAGATACATTGAACTTCATTAATATAAAAAACTGTTGTGTTGCTAGTCATATTATTAATAAAGCAAAAAGCCAGTCCTCAAAATGTGAGAAAACATTTACAAATCCTTTAGCTGATAAGTCATTTGTATCCAGAATAAATAAGAAACTCTTACAAGTCAATAATTAAAAGGTAAATATCTCAATTAAAAATAAGTAACACATTTGAATAATTTCTTTTTCAAATTAGATATACAAAAAACTAACAAACACATAAAGAGGTATGCAACATTATTAGGTGACTACAAACTAAAACTATCAGATACCACTTCATACCCACTAGGATGGCTATAATAAAAAAGGCAGACAGTAACAAGAGTTAACAAGTAATAAAGAGAAGCTGGAACACTCATACATTGATTATGAGAATGTAAAATGGTGTGGCTGTTTCGAGAAACAGTTTTTGTTGTTTCTCACAGAACTATTTGACTCAGCAATTTAACTTCAAAAGAACTGAAAATAAGTACTCAAACAAAACCTGTACACAAATATTTATAGCATCACTATTCCCAATAGCCAAATAGTGGAAACTGCCAAATTAAATCAACAAATGTAATGTATTTACACAATGGAATATTATTTGGCCATAAAAAGGAATCCGCTGACATAAAGTGCAAAATGGATAAACTTCAGAAATATTATGGGAAGTGATAGAAGCAAGTCACAAAAGGCCACTTGTTTATGTTTCTATTTATATAACATAGCCCAAATAGGCAGATCTATAGAGGGAGAAAACAAATTTGTGTTTTCTTAGGGTGAGGGAGTGGGGTAGGTGGAGAGTGACCTGTAATATGTGTGGGACTTCATTTTGGATTGATGAAAACTTTCTAAAATTAGATTTTGTTGATGGTTGTACAACTGTGAATATACAAAAACTACTGAATCGTATATTTAAGTAGATTAACTTTTGATATGTTAATTATATCTCAATAAAGCTGTTTAAATAAAAGCAACTTATAGTAATATACTTTTCTTTATAAAGACTACTTAAATCACTAGAGTTAGCCAGTTCCACTCTCTGTTGTTACAGCATGTTGTCTATGTTGCTATTCTAGTAATTTTTCTACTGAATCTAAACTATCTATTTATGTAACTTTATCCTTCTCTATACTGCAAGATTATTATAAAAATCAGGGCTTTTCATGTTTTCTTCTCTGTACTTTTATCTCAAGCATTGTACCTGTAATATATAAGAATAAAGGACTATATTCCTCAATATTTCTTGAAAAGCTAATGTTTTTCCTCACAATTTTCTCCATGAATTTCTATTCTGGCAAAAATGCTTTTTGGCAGCTTTAATAAACCAACCACAAAGCCACATGATACTCAGAATTCTAGATTAGTACATTTAATCTTTATGTGTGTGTGAGACTGTCCTGGAACTTGTCATTTGTTTCCAAAAAGATGGCATGCCAAATTTTTTTTTCAAAAAACTGAAGAAATGTAAAAATAATCAGCTTAAGTGAAGAAATTGTGCATTATATGACAAAAACTTTAGAGATATGGATTCAAGTGTGATTTGTAATCTAATTTAACAAGAAAGTAATAGGACAACAGAGAAGGATGCATCATAGGTCTCCAATAAAATTTTTAGTTTCCTGTGGTGACTATCATATTTTCCAGACATAGGCTTTTATGTGTAGAATTTGATATGTTTATATTAGTTCTTCTTCAATGAATGAAACGGTGTCAGTAATAGAAATAAAACACAATTTTGAGTGTTTACTCTGTTTCCTACACAGAAGTGTCAATTATCTATGACCTGTGTTGGTACCAACAATCATATTTCTGTTTTCTCTAAGTGTCAGAGGATCTCAGTGTCCTTTAGAGTCTTGCTATGGTTTGGATATGGTTTGTTCATCCCCACCAAAACTCATGCTAAAATTTGATCGACACCAAGCATGGTGGCATGTGCCTCTAGTCCTAACCACTTGGGAGGCTGAAGCAGGAGCATCCTGTGAACCCAGGACTCAGAGCCCAGCCTGGGCAATATAACAAGTCACAACTAAAAAAAGAAATTTGATTCTCAATCTGGGAGTGTTAGGCGGTGAGACCTAGTAGAAGCTGTTTGCGTCATGGGGGCAAATCCCTCATGAATAGCTTGGTGTTCTCACCATCGTGAGTGATTTCTTGCTCTTGTGAAACTTTGATTATTTATCAAGGAAATAAATTAGTTCTTGTGAGAGTGAGTGACTAAAAAAGCTGGGATGCCCTTCAGATTTTTGCCTTTTCACACTTGTCCACATCCTCTTTGACCTTATTTGTTATGTTACACATCATGAAAGCTCTTCCCAGAAGCCAGGTCATGCCCTTGAATTTCGCAGCTTGCAGAACCATAAGCTAAATATATCTCCTTTCTTTATAAATTACCCAGGCTCACGTATTCTGTTACAACAACACAAAACTAAGATAGAAAATTCGTACTAAAAATTGATCATTGTTATACAGATATATACAAATGTGGGGTGACTTTGGAACTGGATAGTAGAAAGAGATTAGAAGAGTTTGGAGGAGCAGGCTAGAAAAAGACTATCTTACCATGAATGAAGAATTAAGGGTGGTTCTGGCAAGAACTCAGAAGAAAGTACAAAGGTGAAGAAAACTTTGGAACTTCTTAGAGATTTGTTACATAATTGTGACCAATATGCTGATAGGAAAGTCCATTCTGATGAAATCTGTGATGGAAATAAGGAGTATTTATTTGAAAACTGGAACAAAGTTCACTCCTGTTACACCACAGCAAAAAATGTGATTGCATTGTGTTCGTGCTGTAGGACTTTATGAATACCTCTCCAATTTTGCCTTTACTCACACGTCCACTTCCTCTTTGACCTTCTTGGTCATGTTGATGCAGCATGAAAGCCCTTACCAGAATTCAAGGCCTTGCCCTTGAACTTCCTGACCAGCAGAACCATGAACTAAATAAACCTCTTTAAAAACAATAAACTATGCAGTCTCAGTTATTATGTTATAACAATACAAAACAGACTAACACAGGTATAGACTATCTCTATTTTCTCTTTGCCTATGATGTACAAAGATTTATATAATATGAAGCCATTTGCATTACTCAATAGTGATCCTAGAATGTATCATAGTGGAATAGACTTTATAGTCTGTAACTTATAACAAAATATCCAGAGATATATGTTTGTTCATAAATAAATCATTTCCTGTGTCCCTAATTTTGTGATCATCAGAGAAAACTGTATGATGCAGTCTTGCTTCTAATCTATTCACTTCCTAGTCCTTGGATATTTCCTTAGTTTAGTAATTTTGGTCGTATTTTTTAACTTTCCTGTCAAAATATCTAAGTAAATTAGCCTTTAGAGCCCCTCAAATGTTTCCTGTCTGTTCCAGTTCCTTCACAAAGTAATGAATTTTGCTTACAAGATCAGAAAATTTGAGCTTATTTTTTATTCTGACCTTAACCCTCCCTTCCCATTCACATTGCTCTATCTACTCAGGAACATTGAAAGTTTCAGGAACATTGAATTCTATTATTTTCATCTTGTAGCTATTATTTTTCTTTTAATTTTTTATTAGTCTCTCTTTTCCTTCTATTCCAGTTCTCCATTTTATGATGCTCTTATATTCATCCCTTTGTATAAGGGACCACAGGGCCATAGGGCTCTTGTTTTATATTATTTTTGAAGAAATTAATTTGTAGTGCTTTTGAAAAGACACAATGAGCAAGGAGTGTATTTTGTTAAATACATTCTGAAAAATAAGATTAAAATTTAATTATAAAAATTATGAGTAATGAAGAGACAGGGTAATAAAAACAAAGAAAAAAGTGAAAAGTTACAATTCAATTGGAGTAAGATACTTGAATAACAGGAAAAAAATGAAGAAATGCACAACATACTGTATAAGAGAAGAAAAAAGTAATATTAATACATGAAAAAGCAGGGTAGACACAAATAACAGTACAAGGGGTGGGAGGAAAAGTATAAAAATCGAGGAAAGAACAGGAAGTCAATAGGGACATGGAAATTTTGAGAACTGAGATTCTGCTTTTAAAGCACATAGTGAAGGCTTTGATTGTTCTCTCCGTGAGATCATCAAGACATTGTCTCCAAAGTCTTTGGGTTTAAAATGCCTTTGGTAGATGAAGTGGATCGGCCGCTCAATGTCTGGAGAAGGGGTTGCCTGCACTCTATGTTTTTGACCGCCGTAGCCACTGCACAGGCTCCATTCATAACTGGCTCCAGTGTTCCTTGCCTCTGAGAATAATGTATAAGCTTTAGTTAGGGAAAAAAGGCCATTATAAGTTTTTCTCTTCATGAATATGGATAAGCTTTGGTAATAATGTGTGTTTATACACACACACATACACACACACACATATTACACAGTGGAACCCAATAGGAAGTTTCACATGGCATTGTTTACACCATACATAATTCATACAGAAGAAACTAGAAGAAAGGAGGCAGACATTGACATCCTTATGTTTTTGTTGTAATTTTTTTTCAAACTTTTACTTTATTCATTGGATCTGGATAGTAGAAATGCTTCTTTGTGCTCTATTGATCTTGTTTCACAGTGAGCTTTAAGTGTCATCTAGGTTTTCTTGTTCAATCTAAAATCATACTTTATGTTAATTTTACTCTTCATTGTTTGTTGTATGATTTGTTTTTAACCATCAGTTTTAGAAAATTTTATTCAGGACTCAAGAACCATTATCCTTCAGTGATTCTGCAATATAATTAAGTATATTTGCAACACAATATTTTTCTTAAATCCATGGGTATTATCATCATATGTACTTTCAAAGACTTCTAGAATGGCTTCGTGTAACTGAATTAAATGTAGTTTAATTAAATTTAAAAAATAAATTACTCTTACCACTAATAACTTTAAGCTTTAGGCTGCATTTGAATTGGAAAAGAATTTGAATAAATGGCTTAAGAGCTCTAGCGAGGTATAAGCTTAATTTGCATTATACGTAACTTACCTCTTTTCAATAAATGCTTAGATGGAAGACAGAATGAAAAAGATAAGAGGCTCTAAAACTCACATTTAAAATTTATTTAATTAAAAGGGTGTTTTGTATGATTGGCAATTGAACAAAAACATGATTACTGACTGAAGAAAAAATGTTCAATGATATTATATAATTAAATAATAAATATTTAAAACTATTATTTTTCTAGAGGTCATATAATTTCCTTGTGATTCAACCACTAGGACTATTGTTGCTAATCCTAAAAAATACATTCTAAGGGTCTAATTTATGTGGTTAAAGGTGAATGACAGGTAATGAAATCAGAAGTATAATCTTATCACTTGATCTATTTCATCTGCTATTTTTGCTTTTTTGAATTTTCAATAGTAGGATGATTTTTTATCTTGTTTCTTGGCAAGTAAATTTTTACAAGGCAAATGGGATCCAGCAACAACTTCTTAGGAATTGCTACACTTCTTCTTAAAATAAATTTATGTAAGTAAGGAATACAAAAATAAGTAACTTGTTCTCTTGACTTGCTTATATGAATGTAAGTAATATTATAGTGTTAGATAATCCATATGAAAGTGTTCACTAATTGACACTGGTAGCATAAATTTTTAAAGATCGAATCTATGTCTATCTATCCAAGTATGCGATCATGTGATCCAAATTGATCAGTTGGTTTACAACATCCAGTAGATGGTATCTATAAACTATAAAGGACCAAATATTTTTAAACAAAATTACTAAAAGTGTTGCCTCTAAAAAGCCTAATAGACCTCATCTCAGGAAAACCAGACATTTAAGAGTCTTTGATAGATATTTTTGCCATAAAGATTGGTCGATAATGAGATTACAAAAAACAGGCAAATCCAAACTTCTTAATTAAAATAAAAGAGGAGGAAACTAACACACACACACACACACACACACAGGCACACATGTACAAACACACAACCTGAAACCAAAACGGGACATGGAAAGAAGGAGAAGGTGTAATAGTTTCTCATAGGAGATGTGTCACAGAATCAGAACACGTAGCAATATTTAAAATAGTCAACCTTTCTCATAAATTAAGAATCACTCAATTGTAGCGATGTTCTTTACTAAATTTCTCCCATGCTGATGACATCAATAAAGCATGGGAACCCAAACTTGAGAGAAATTCAGCTTCGAGAAATTATCTACATTGTTCCAATTACAATATCTAGAAGCAAGGGATTTTAATTTAAGCCTACATATAACAAAGGTTTCCATTTTGTAATATAGAGATGGTGAGAGAAAAGTGGGGCATCATTACCGATTTAGTTTTCAAGGACTTCAAAGGTCTAATTCTATTTACAATTGTGTTTTATTCAAATTATGGTTTAAATACCCATTCCAGAATTTCAGGCAAATCATTTATATGAATCATATCAAATATTAAAAGAGACACATTAAAATTTTTAAAAATTATATTATTTGGGCTAATTTCATTATGTAAATATAATAAGCGATGTCAAATCATCTTATGTATGCATAATTAGTCTTAAAATCATAAAATCCTAATAAATGCTATTTTTAATAATGTTGCACACCATTTATTTTAATTTTATGACCTTATATGTTAGCAAAGTAAAATATCACTTTAATATGGTACATAGAGCTAATAGAAAATGTCTACACAGCTGAAGTTAAAACTACTCTTAAAGAATATAACTAGCTTATATTAATATATTTATGATATGAGTGGTTATCTGGTTAACAATAGCAAAAAAATTACAAGCAAGTTCAGCCATTGAACAAATGGTTTCTAAATAACTACACTTTTCCTGGCATATTTCCAAATATATAGCAGAAATAACATTAAATACCCATTATGAGTAAACTGACTACTCTTCAGGGTATTTTCAGTCATGAGATTTCTGTTTGAATCATGTTTTTAACTAAAAATATATTATATCTTGGGATGTATACGAAAGCTATTCTGTCAAAAGATAGAAAGTGTTATGAAAGGAATGTGACTTACACATGAATCGCAAAAGGCTAGTAATCTAATAAGACTACATTTGGCAGTGTATGTCCATTACTGTTGAGGATAGAAAGTGACCAGACTCATGGAAATGGGTCTCTAGGCTATGTAGCAGAACCACCAGTATAAAGATGGATACATCAGTGTTCATGGCTTGAGGAAATTAATCATAAAGACTATACGACTTGCTTCTTGTTATGATTACCTAGTATGAAGCAATATTCTGATTTTAATTTGACTTCCCATATAACTTTGCCTACAGGGAGTGACTATGAACGCAAGTATGGCATTATAGGTTCTACTTTAAATTAATGCATTGGTATTCTGATTTTAATACATTAGTCTCTCGGGGCTTGTTTAAAGTAATTTTTCCCCAAATTATTAATCCACTGCACAAATGATGATAAATGAAATTTCTAAGTCTGAGATTTAAAGGCCAGGCCCTCATTTTGTCAAGGCAGTGCTACACTATGGGACCCTTACAAATGCTCAGATAGATTTGAAGATCACTGTGCAAATTCTCTTCACACTGCAAAAAAGTCCTCTTTCACATTCACTATAAGCAGGAAAAAACAGAAGCAGAAAAATATTAGAAAACATCTGACTTATGATTTTATTAGTAAAGTTGGGGCTAAAAAAAATGACCTTGCAATAGTGTGTTAGTAGAAAACAGAAGAGGCAGGAAGTTGGCTTCTGACTTATTTGCACCTGCCAAATCTCACTTCAGTGCTTGTAACTGGCAAAACTTAATGCTTATCTAAAACTCTACTGCATGGGATTCTAGGAAACATAGTCTGTATCTTCCAGGCTCTGAAGTGGAGGAGGCATAATAGGAGGGTGTAATGGAGTTTGAGCTATGCCATATGTCCCAGAAATTTTTGTAAACGTTCCAGAGAAATGTTCTTATATTTTCTTGGAGTAAGATGTGTGGAGATGTTTACCATGGAATTATTTGTGATAGTGAGTTGGAACATATCTAGGTGTCATCAGTAGAGGAAAGGAAATGCAGCATATGGTGGATACATACTAGAGTCTACTATGTAGCAGAAAGAAGCAGAACACTATACATGTATAGTATATAAATAGGTCAAGAAATGTAAATACAAAAAACACTGTTGAAAGAGAGAAACAACTACATGAGATACCTTGCAAAAATAATGTTTATCTACATTTAAAACACTATAAACTAAACAGTACTTATTGTATAATATGCACACGTTATTAAAACACTTGTATTAGTGTAGTCACCCGTGGGAGTGCTTCTCATTGCCAAGTCCAACCTGGAAATAATAGAAGGGATTTCTGAAGATCCTGCCTCCTCTGTGATAGAGTGTGTTACTTAAATCATGCAAGCCAGCATAGTCTACCAATTGTCAATTTAGCATACATATACACACCCTTTAAAATCATATTTAAGCTTTCAGGAAGGGTAACTTTATTCCTAATACAATGTAACTATTCTTAGTACAGCCAAAGACCTACCTTCTTTTGCCTCAAAATGCATCTTTATGCATCTCTGAGTTCTAAACCATTTATTTTCTGGTTTATATCAGTTTCTCTGCATATTTTAACATATAGTGAATAATAGTGTAGACACTGCAATTCACTATCTAAACTATCTTATATTAGGTAGACGGGCAATGGGAAAGGAAAAATTTGGTTGTGTGTATACAAATGTATACATGTCAAGTAAGGAAGACAATGTTCATGGCTGTTATACTACATTCTGCAGTATGTAGTTGTTTTGGATTTATATTTTCCCCTTTGCACCATCAATTCCATGTTTTTGTTGCTTTCAGCATCTGCATTTACTATTATTCTTTACTTGGTGGGATGATCAGAAGGATCTGAATTAACAGTTTCTGTCTCTATTGGGTCCTGAAGTGTCTATACAAATATTGGTTCTGAATGGTATTTGGGTGAGAATGCTCTGAAGTGCCTTTTACTGTTTTCTTATCAAATTAAAATTAGCAGAAAACTGCAGACCCAATAGCCTATCCATGCTATTACTAACTGAACTCTTTGTATAGCTCAATTCTTCAAAGGAACCAGCTAGCTACTATTTTGTGGATAATTCTGTCATATAAGAAGTTCAGCACTGATCTCTACTATTGGCAGGTTTTGTTTGTTTTTTTGTTTTGGCTTGTTGTATTTTAACAACCCAATAGCTGTTAAAACCCAGTAGTAGTTGCTGCTAGAATATCCTTGGTGAAAACTAAAGCATGCTGGTGTGATCATGAATAATATTCACCTTTGTTGCAATAAGTTTATTCATAAGCTCATCATTCAAGAACTGAATAGTGGCCGGGCGCGGTGGCTCAAGCCTGTAATCCCAGCACTTTGGGAGGCCGAGACGGGCGGATCACAAGGTCAGGAGATCGAGACCATCCTGGCTAACACGGCGAAACCCCGTCTCTACTAAAAACACACAAAAAAATTAGCCGGGCGAGGTGGCAGCGCCTGTGGTCCCAGCTACTTGGGAGGCTGAGGCAGGAGAATAGCGGGAACCCGGGAGGCGGAGCTTGCAGTGAGCTGAGATCTGGCCACTGCACTCCAGCCTGGGCGACAGAGCGAGACTCCGTCTCAAAAA